>NC_142174.1:592295-836454 GCF_029865625.1 Vigna umbellata | reverse complement strand
GAGGAAGTGGAAGAAGTGGAGGAAGTGGAGGAAGTGGACGAAATGGACGAAGTGGACGAACGGGATGAAGTGGACAAAGTGGACAAAGTGAACGAAGTGGAGGAAGTGGAGGAAGTTGAAGAAGTAGACGAAGTGGACAAAGTGGAGGAAGTGGAAGAAGTGGAGGAAGTGGAGGAAGTTGACGAAGTTGAAGAAGTGGAAGAAATGGACGAAGTGGAAGAGGTGGACGCAGTGGAGGAAGTTTAGGGAGTGGAGGAAGTGGAGGAAGTGGACGAAGTTCACGAAGCGGAGGAAGTGGAGGAAGTTGACAAAGTTGACGAAGTGGAAGAAGTTGAGGAAGTGGACAAAGTTGACGAAGTCGAAGAAGTGGAAGAAGTGGAGGAAATGGGGGAAGTGGACGAAGTGGAGGAAGTTGATGAAGTGGAGGAAGAGGACGAAGTGGAGGAAGTCGACGAACTAGATGTAGTGGACAAAGTGGAAGAAGTGGAGGAAGTGGAGGAATTGGAGGAAGTTCATGAAGGAGACCAAGTGGAGGAAGTGGAGGAAGTGGAGGAAGTTGACAAAGTAGAGGAAGTGGAGGAAGTGGAGGAAGTCCAAGAAGTGGAGGAAGTGGAGGAAGTTGAGGAAGAGGACGAAGCGGAGCGAATAGGACGTAGTGGAAGAAGTGGAGGAAGTGCAGGAAGTGGGCTAAGTGGAGCAAGTAGAGGAAGTTGAGGAAGAGGACGAAGTGGACGAATATGACAAAGTGGAAGAAGTGGAGGAAGTGGAGGAGGTGGAGGAAGTGGAGGAAGTGGAGGAAGTGGACTAAGTGTAGGAAGTGGACGAAGTTGACGAAGTGGACGAAGTTGACGAAGTGGGGAACTGGAGGAAGTTAACGAAGTGGAGGAAGTGGAGGAAGTCGACCAAGGGGAGGAAGTGGAGGAGGTTGACGATGTAGACGAAGTGGAGGAAGTGGAGGAAGTTGACGAAGTGGACGAAGTGAAGGAAGTGGACGAAGGGGACGAAGTGGAGTAAGGGGACGAAGTGGACGAAGTCTACGAAGTGGAGGAAGTTGAAGATTTGGACGAAGTTGCGACGTAGAGGAAGTGGAGGAAGTTGACGAAGTGTACGAAGTGGATGAAGTGGAAGAAGTGGAGGAAGTGGACGAACTGGACGAAGTGGAGGAAGTTGACGAAGTGGACGAAATGGAGGAAGCTCACGAAGGGGACGAAGTGGAGGAAGTGGAGGAAGTTGACGAAGTTTACGAAGTGGATGAAGTGGAAGAAGTGGAGGAAGTGGACGAACTGGACGAAGTGGACCAACGGGATGAAGTGGACAAAGTGGACAAAGTGGACGAAGTGGACGAAGTGGAGGAAGTTGAAGAAGTGGAGGAAGTGGACGAAGTGGAAGAAGTGGAGGAAGTGGACGAAGTTGACGAAGTTGAAGAAGTGGAAGAAATGGAGGAAGTGGAAAAGGTGGACGCAGTGGAGGAAGTGTAGGAAGTGGAGGAAGTGGAAGGAGTGGACGAAGTTCACGAAGCGGAGGAAGTGGAGGAAGTTGACGAAGTTCACGAAGTTGAAGAAGTGGACGAAGTTGACGAAGTGGAGAAGTGGAGGAAGTGGATGAAGTCGACCAAGTGGAGGAAGTGGAGGAAGGTGACGAAGTAGACGAAGTGGAGGAAGTGGAGGAAGTTGACGAAGTTGACGAAGTGGACGAAGTGACGAAGTGGAGGAAGGGGACGAAGTGGTCGACGTGGACGAAGTTGATGAAGTGGACGAAATGGAGCAAGTTGAAGAAGTGGACGAAGTTAACGAAGTAGACGAATTGGAGGAAGTGGACGGAGTGGAAGAAGTGGAGGAAGTTGAAGAAGTGGACGAACTTGACGAAGTTGACGAAGTGGAGGAAGTTGAATATGTGGACGAAGTTGCGAAGTGGAGGAAGTGGAGGAAGTGGTGGAAGTTGACGAAGTGTACGAATTGTACGAAGTGGATGAAGTGGAAGAACTGGAGGAAGTGGACGAACTGGACGAACTGGACGAACTGGACAAAGTGGAAGAAGTGGACGAATAGGAAGAAGTGGAGGAAGTGGAGGAAGTGGGTAAAGTGGAGGAAGTGGAAGAAGTTGACGAAGTGGACGAAGGGGACGAAGTAGAGAAAGTGGACAAAGTTGAAGAAGTGGACGAATTTGAAGAAGTGGACAAAGTAGAGGAAGTTGAAGAAGTGGACGAAGTTGACGAAGTGGAGGAGGTGGAGGAAGTGGACGAAGTTGACGAAGTGGAGGAAGTGGAAGAAGTGGATGAAGTGTACGAAGTTGACGAAGATGAAGAAATGGAAGAAATGGATGAAGTGGAAGACGTTGACGCAATGGAGGAAGTGTAGGAAGTGGAGGAAGTGGAGGAAGTTGAGGAAGTGGACGAAGTTCACGAAGCGGAGGAAGTGGACGAAGTTGACGAGGTGGAAGAAGTGAAGGAAGTGCACAAAGTTGATGAAGTCGAAGAAGTGGAAGAAGTGAAGGAAATGGGGGAAGTGGAGGAAGTGGACGAAGTGGAGGAAGTTGACGAAGTGGAGGAAGAGGACGAAGGGGAGGAAGTCGACGTACTAGATGAAGTGGACAAAGTTGAAGAAGTGGAGGAAGTGGAGGAATTGGAGGTAGTTGAAGAAGTGGACGAAGTTGACGAAGTGCAGGAATTGCAGGAAGTGGCGGAAGTTGACGAAGTGTACGAAGTGGATGTAGTGGACGAAGTGGAGGAAGTGGACGAACCGGAAGAAGTGGACGAACTTGACGAAGTGGACGAAGTGGACGAAGTTCATGAAGGAGACCAAGTGGAGGAAGTGGAGGAAGTTGACGAAGTAGAGGAAGTGGAGGAAGTCCAAGAAGTGGACGAAGTGGACGAAGTGGAGCAAGTGGAGGAAGTTGAGGAAGAGGACTAACTGGAGCGAATAGGACGAAGCGGAAGAAGTGGAAGAAGTTGAGGAAGTGGAGGAAGTGGACTAAATGGACGAAGTGGACGAACGAGATGAAGTGGACAAAGTGGACAAAGTGGACGAAGTGGAGGAAGTTGAAGAAGTGGACGAAGTGGACAAAGTGGAGGAAGTGGAAGAAGTGGACGAAGTGGATGAAGTTGACGAAGTTGAATAAGTGGAAGAAATGGACGAAGTGGAAGAGGTGGACGCAGTGGAGGAAGTGTAGGAAGTGGAGGGAGTGGAGGAAGTGGACGAAGTTCACGAAGCGGAGGAAGTGGAGGAAGTTTACGAAGTGGAAGAAGTGGAGGAAGTGGACAAATTTGACGAAGTCGAAGAAGTGGAAAAAGTGGAGGAAATGGGGGAAGTGGAGGAAGTGGACGAAGTGGAGGAAGTTGACGAAGTGGAGGAAGTTGACGAACTAGATGTAGTGGACAAAGTAGAAGAAGTGGAGGAAGTGGAGGAATTGGAGGAAGTTCATGAAGGAGACCAAGTGGAGGAAGTGGAGGAAGTTGACGAAGTAGAGGAAGTGGAGGAAGTGGATGAAGTCCAAGAAGTGGACGAAGTGGAGGAAGTTGAGGAAGAGGACGAAGCGGAGCGAATAGGACGAAGTGGAAGAAGTGGAGGAAGTGGAGGAAGTGGAGGAAGTGGACTAAGTGGACTAAGTGGAGCAAGTAGAGGAAGTTGAGGAAGAGGACGAAGTGGACGAATAGGACAAAGTGGAAGAAGTGGAGGAAGTGGAGGAAGTGGAGGAAGTGGAGGAAGTGGAGGAAGTGGACTAAGTGTAGGAAGTGGACGAAGTGGAGGAAGTGGACGAAGTTGACGAAGTGGGGAACTGGAGGAAGTTGACGAAGTGGAGGAAGTGGAGGAAGTCGACCAAGTGGAGGAAGTGGAGGAAGTTGACGAAGTAGACGAAGTGGAGGAAGTGGAGGAAGTTTACGAAGTGGACGAAGTGAAGGAAGTGGACGAAGGGGACGAAGTGGAGTAAGGGGACTGAAGTGGACGAAGTGGAGGAAGTTGAAGATTTGGACCAAGTTGCGACGTAAAGGAAGTGGGGGAAGTTGACGAAGTGTACGAAGTGGATGAAGTGGAAGAAGTGGAGGAAGTGGACGAAGTGGACGAACTGGACGAAGTGGACGAACGGGATGAAGTGGACAAACTGGACAAAGTGGACGAAGTGGACGAAGTGGAGGAAGTTGAAGAAGTGGACAAAGTGGACGAAGTGGAGGAAGTGGAAGAAGTGGAGGAAGTGGACGAAGTTGACGAAGTTGACGAAGTTGAAGAAGTAGAAGAAATGGACGAAGTGGAAGAGGTGGACGCAATGGCGGAAGTGTAGGAAGTGGAGGAAGTGGAGGAAGTTTACGAAGTTCACGAAGCGGAGGAAGTGGAGGAAGTTGACGAAGTTGACGAAGTTGAAGAAGTGGAAAAAGTTGACGAAGTAGAGAAGTGGAGGAAGTGGATGAAGTCGACCAAGTGGAGGAAGTGGAGGAAGGTGACGAAGTAGACGAAGTGGAGGAAGTGGAGGAAGTTGACGAAGTTGACGAAGTGGACGAAGTGACAAAGTGGAGGAAGGGGACGAAGTGGTCGACGTAGACGAAGTTGATGAAGTGGACGAAGTGGAGCAAGTTGACGAAGTGAAGGAAGTGGAGGAAGGGGAGGAAGTTGACGAAGGGGACGAAGTGGAGCAAGTGAAGGAAGTGCTGGAAGTGGAGGAAGTGGAGGAAGTTGAAGAAGTGGACGAAGTTCACGAAGGTGATGAAGTGGACGAAGAGGACTAAGTGGAGGATGTGGAGGAAGTAGAGGAAGTGGAAGAAGTTGACGAAGTGGAGGAAGTTGACGAAATGGAAGAAGTGGACGAAATGGACGAAGTGGAAGAAGTGGACGAAGTTGACGAAGTGGACGAAGGGGACGAAGTGGAGCAACGGAAGGAAGTGGAGGAAGTAGACGAAGTTGACGAAGTGGACGAAGTGGAGAAGGTGAAGGAAGTGGAGGAAGTGGAGAAAGTTGAAGAAGTGGAGGAAGTGGAGAAAATGGAGGAAGTGGAGGAAGTGGAGGAAGTAGACGAAGTGGACGAAGTGGAGGAAGTTGAGGAAGCGAACGAAGTGGTGGAAGTGGATGACGTTGAGGAAGCTGAGGAAGTGGACGAAGTGGAGGTAGTGGAAGAAGTGGAGGAAGTTGACGAAGTGGAGGAAGTGGAGGAAGTGGAGGAAGTTGATGAAGTGGACGAAGTGGACGAATTGGACGAAGTGGAGGAAGTGGACGAATTGGACGAAGTGGACGAAGTGGACGAATGGGACTAAGTTGAGGAAGTGGAGGAAGTTGACGAAGTCGACGAAGGGGACGAAGCGGACGAAGTGTAGTAAGCGGACGAAGTGGACGAAGCGGACAAAGTTGACGAAGTGGAGGAAGTGGAGGAAGTGGAGGAAGTGGAAGAAGTGGAAGAAGTAGAGGAAGTGGACGAAGTGGAAGAAGTGGAGGAAGTTGATGAAGTGGACGAAGTGGACGAATTGGACGAAGTGGAGGAAGTGGACGAATTGGACGAAGTGGACGAAGTGGACGAATGGGACTAAGTTGAGGAAGTGGAGGAAGTTGACGAAGTCGACGAAGGGGACGAAGCGGACGAAGTGTAGTAAGCGGACGAAGTGGACGAAGCGGACAAAGTTGACGAAGTGGAGGAAGTGGAGGAAGTGGAGGAAGTGGAAGAAGTGGAAGAAGTAGAGGAAGTGGACGAAGTGGAAGAAGTGGAGGAAATGGATGAGCTTGAGGAAGTGGAGGAAGTGGAGGAAGTTGAGGAAATGGAGGAAGTGGACGAAGTGGACGATGGGGACGAATTGGAGCAAGTGAAGGAAGTAGAGGAAGTGGAAGAGGTGGAGGAAATGGAAGAAGTTGAAGAAGTGGAGGAATTGGACGAATATGACGATGTGGAGGAAGTGGTCAAAGTGGACGAAGTGGAGGAAGTTGACAAAGGGGACGAAGTGGACGAAGTTGACGAAGGGGACGAAGTGGACGAAGTAGACGAAGTGCAGGAAGTGCAGGAAGTGGAGGAAGTTGACGAAGTGGACGAAGTGAACAAAGTGGACAAAGGGGAAGAAGTGGAAGAAGTGGAGGAAGTGGAGGAAGTGGAGGAAATTGAGGAAGTTGACGAAGTGGAGGAAGTGGAGGAAGTGGAGGAAGTGGAGAAAGCAGACAAAGTGAAGGAAGTGGAGGAAGTTGAGGAAGTTGAGGAAGTGGACGAAGTGGAGGCGGTGGAAGAAGTGGAGGAAGTTGACGAAGTGGAGGAAGATGACGAAGTGGACGAAGGGGACGAAGGGAACGAAGGGGACGAAGGGGACCAACTGGAGGAAGTTGAAGAAGTGGGCGAAGTGGGGGAAGTGGAGGAAATGGAGGAAGTGGAGGAAGTGGAGGAAATGGAGGAAGTGGAGGAAGTGGAGGAAGTGGTCGAAGTGGAGGAAGTGGACGAAGTTGACGAAGTGGAGCAAGTGGAGGAAGTGGAGGAAGTGGACGAAGTGGAGGAAGTGAAGTGGAGGAGGTTGAGGAAGTTGAGGAAGTTGAGGAAGTGGATGAAATGGAGCAGGTGGAAGAAGTGGAGGAAGGTGACGAAGTGGAGGAAGTGGAGGAAGTTGACGAAGTGGACGAAGGGGACGAAGGGGACGAAGAGGACGAAGGGGACGAAGGGGAGGAAGTTGAAGAAGTGGACGAAGTCGAGGAGGAAGTGGAAGAAGTAGAGGAAGTGGAGGAAGTGGAGGAAGTTGAGGAAGTTGAAGAAGTGGACGAAGTGGAGGAGGTGGAAGAAGTGGAGGAAGTTGACGAAGTGGAGGAAGTGGAGGAAGTGGAGAAAGCAGACAAAGTGAAGGAAGTGGAGGAAGTTGAGGAAGTTGAGGAAGTGGACGAAGTGGAGGCGGTGGAAGAACTGGAGGAAGTTGACGAAGTGGAGGAAGATGACGAAGTGGACGAAGGGGACGAAGGGAACGAAGGGGACGAAGGGGACAAACTGGAGGAAGTTGAAGAAGTGGACGAAGTGGGGGAAGTGGAGGAAATGGAGGAAGTGGAGGAAGTGGAGGAAATGGAGCAAGTGGAGGAAGTGGAGGAAGTGGTCGAAGTGGAGGAAGTGGACGAAGTTGACGAAGTGGAGGAAGTGGAGGAAGTGGACGAAGTGGAGGAAGTGAAGTGGAGGAGGTTGAGGAAGTTGAGGAAGTTGAGGAAGTGGATGAAATGGAGGAGGTGGAAGAAGTGGAGGAAGGTGACGAAGTGGAGGAAGTGGAGGAAGTTGACGAAGTGGACGAAGGGGACGAAGGGGACGAAGAGGACGAAGGGGACGAAGGGGAGGAAGTTGAAGAAGTGGACGAAGTCGAGGAGGAAGTGGAAGAAGTAGACGAAGTGGAGGAAGTGGAGGAAGTTGAGGAAGTTGAAGAAGTGGACGAAGTGGAGGAGGTGGAAGAAGTGGAGGAAGTTGACGAAGTGGAGGAAGTGGAGGAAGTGGAGGAAGTTGACGAAGTGGACGAAGTGGGCGAAGTGGGCGAAGTGGACGAAATGGACGAAGGGGACAAAGAGGAAGAAGGGGACGAAGTGGAGGAAGTGGAGGAAGGTGACGAATTGGATGAAGTGGACGAAGTGGAGGAAGTGGAGGAAGTTGACGAAGGGGACGAAGGGGACGAAGTGGTCACAGTGGACGAAGTGGACGAAGTGAACGAAGTGGACGAAGTGGAAGAGGTGGAAGAAGTGGAGGAGGTGGAGGAAGTGGAGGAAGTGGAGGAAATGCACGAAGTAGACGAAGTGGATGAAGTGGAGGTAGTGGACGAAGTGGACGAAGTTGACGATGTTAACGAAGTGGACGAACTGGAGGAAGTGGACGAAGTGGACTAAGTGGAAGAAGTGGACGAAGGTTACAAAGTGGACGAAGTGGAAGAAGTGGAGGAAGTTGACGAAGTGGAGGAAGTGGAGGAAGTTGACGAAGTGGAGGAAGGGGAGGAAGTTGACGAAGTAGACGAAGTGGATGAAGGGGACGAAGTGGAGGAAGTGGAGGAAGTGGAGGAAGTTGAGGAAGTGGAGGAAGTGAAGTGGAGGAGGTTGAGGAAGTTGAGGAAGTGGATGAAGTGGAGGAGGTGGAAGAAGTGGAGGAAGGTGACGAAGTGGAGGAAGTGGAGGAAGTTGACGAAGTGGACGAAGGGGACGAAGGGGACGAAGAGGACGAAGGGGACGAAGGGGAGGAAGTTGAAGAAGTGGACGAAGTGGAGGAGGAAGTGGAAGAAGTAGAGGAAGTGGAGGAGGTGGAGGAAGTTGAGGAAGTTGAAGAAGTGGACGAAGTGGAGGAGGTGGAAGAAGTGGAGGAAGTTGACGAAGTGGAGGAAGTGGAGGAAGTGGAGGAAGTTGACGAAGTGGACGAAGTGGGCGAAGTGGGCGAAGTGGACGAAATGGACGAAGGGGACAAAGAGGACGAAGGGGACGAAGTGGAGGAAGTGGAGGAAGTTGACGAAGTGGACGAAGTGGACGAAGTGGACGAAGTGGACGAAGTGGACGAAGTGGACGAAGTGGACGAAGTGGAGGAAGTGGAGGAAGTTGACGAAGGGGACGAAGTGGTCACAGTGGACGAAGTGGACGAAGTGAACGAAGTGGACGAAGTGGAAGAGGTGGAAGAAGTGGAGGAGGTGGAGGAAGTGGAGGAAGTGGTGGAAATGCACGAAGTGGACGAAGTGGACGAAGTGGATGAAGTGGAGGTAGTGGACGAAGTTGAGGATGTTAACGAAGTGGACGAACTGGAGGAAGTGGACGAAGTGGACTAAGTGGAAGAAGTGGACGAAGGTTACAAAGTGGACGAAGTGGAAGAAGTGGAGGAAGTTGACGAAGTGGAGGAAGTGGAGGAAGTTGACGAAGTGGAGGAAGTGGAGGAAGTTGACGAAGTAGACGAAGTGGACGAAGGGGACGAAGTGGAGGAAGTGGAGGAAGTGGAGGAAGTGGAGGAAGTGGAGGAAATGGAGGAAGTTGAACAAGTTGATGAAGTGGACGAAGTGGAGAAAGTGGAGGAAGTCGAGGAAGTGGAGGAAATGGAGGAACTTGAAGAAGTGGACGCAGTGGAGGAAGTGCAGGAAGTTGAGGAAACGGATGAAGTAGACGAAGTGGAACAAGTGAAGGAAGTAGAGGAAGTGGAGGAAGTGGAGGAAGTGGAAGAAGTTGAAGAAGTGGACGAATTGGACGAAGTGGACGATGTGGAGGAAAGGGACGAAGTGGGCGAAGTGGAGGAAGTGGATGAAGTTGACGAAGGGGACGAAGTGGACGCAGTGGACGAAGGGGACGAAGTGGACGAAGTGGACGAAGTGGACGAAGTAGACGAAGTGGATGAAGTGGAAGAAGTGGAGGAAGTGGAGGAAATGGACGAAGTGGACGAAGTGGAAGAAGTGGAGGAAGTTGAGGAAGTGGACTAAGTTGACGAAGTGGACGAAGTGGAGGAAGTGGAGGAAGTGGAACAAGTGGAAGAAGTGGACGAATTGGACGAAGTGGACGATGTGGAGGAAAGGGACGAAGTAGACGAAGTGGAGGAAGTGGATGAAGTTGACGAAGGAGACGAAGTGGACGCAGTGGACGAAGGGGACGAAGTGGACGAAGTGGACGAAGTAGACGAAGTAGACGAAGTGGATGAAGTGGAAGAAGTGGAGGAAGTGGAGGAAATGGACGAAGTGGAAGAAGTGGAGGTAGTGGAGGAAGTGGAGGAAGTTGAGGAAGTGGACAAAGTTGACGAAGTGGACGAGGTGGAGGAAGTGGAGGAAGTGGAGGAAGCGGAGGAAGTGGAGGAAGTGGAGGAAATGGAAGAAGTGGACGAAGTGGTAGATGTGGACGAAGTGTGATGAGTCGTTATTTCTTGAATTATATTTAGTTTATTGCACTTAAATAAACCAGGGAATTGTTTGTTATTTCCCCGTTTTCCGAATTTTGCTTAATTTGGTCAGAAATTTGTAATTTTGCTAATTTGGGTTTTCTAAGCTGATTAAGTGCATTTTTGAAGTGCAGGAAAATTTCGGAAATACATTTTGGGACATCAGGGAGAATGCCAAATAAATTCAAGACTCTCCACACAGACATTTTAGAATTAATTAAATTGTAATTCAGTAGTTTAGAATTTCTGTATCAACTTTTACATTTTGGGTCAATTTTTGGTAAATTAGATTAGACCCAAATTTAGAAGTTAATGACTTCGCACCCTAGGGTTTTATTGTGTGGACCCTACCCTAAAAAAAGGGACACACGGCCTTAAAGGGTTTACAGCCGCCACTCAAAAGAGAGGACTCTCGGTTTTATTTTGGGTCCGAGCTCTTGCTTTTGGACGTTTTTCATGATGAATGAAGAGCTCTTGTTTCATTGCCTTTTTCATCTTGGTTTGGTGACCTTTTGATTGAAGTTTGGGTTCAGCCGCTGCTGCCACATTCACCCTCATTTTCATTCTTTTTACTTTGTACGCTATTTTGCTGGAAAGAATTGGGTACTGATTCATTTGAGATTAAGCTGGTGCACACTGTTCGGCGAAGCAGAAAATTATATAACCATGTGGTGATTCATTCGGTCACATCAACTCTAGCAACTATGAAGCACACAGATCTTTTCATTTTCTGCTGGAGAAACTTTGTACTTGGAGCATTGGGAGACGTGAAGGGAATTTAAGTGGGGCTGGATGTGTGAAGGGAGCCGTCAACCTCACGTTTCGTTTTTTTTCTTTGGAAGTTTTTATTAGTTTTAATCCAATGAAAAAGGATGCACACAGTGATGAATTTTTGCTGGGAGAAATGAGGCATGGGTCTCGTTGATGAAGAGGTGATTAGATGGGATTTGTACGTGGAGCACAGGGTGACGTGGAGCTAAGGAGGCAAGGTTGGGTGATTGATGATGAAGAAAAGAGAAGCCCGAGAAGGTGATTTAGAGTGAAGAAGTGCAGTACGGTGGCAGGGAGCGGTCATGTCCAGGAAGCATGAAGATTTACTTTCATTTTTCATTTGAGTAAAGCATCATTTTCTTAGAATTAAAGCAAGGATGGAGGGCTATGGTTGAAGCGGTGCATAGGGAAACGTATTGGAAGAGGGAACCGATTCCCATTTTTATTTTCCTTTGAATGAAACACATGCAAGCTCAACATGTCACGGTTTAAGAAGATTTTTTTTAGAAGCAATTGCAATTTCAATTTCTTCTGGTAGATGCACATGAGTCACGGTTAATGGTAGAGAAAAATTTAATTTCTTTCTTTCCTTTGCCTAAGAATGGTTTACATTATATGTTGAATTGATTTTCTTCTTTTTGGCAGTGAATTGTGTTTGAATATTTATCTGTTGTATTGTTTTCTTTAAAAGTTTTCATGCACTTTAATGCTTTCAATTATATTCGGTCGTGTTTTATTTAATTTCCAGTTTAATTTAATTTTACCGCAACCAAAAAAATCACAACCCCCCCCCCCCACTACGTGTGTGATCTGAGACTCGAACCACAAATTGGTCCTTGAGAGACGACCTAGGAGTCATTGCCTAGTCTATACTGCATTCTTTTATGCACAACTTTTGTGGGAGGTGCGACCCTCATCATCAAAGTGTAGGAAGTGGAGGAAGTTGAAGAAGGGGACGAAGTGGAGGAAGTTGACGAAGTGGACGAAGTGGATGAAGGGGACGAAGTGAAGCAAGTGAAGGAAGTGAAGGAAGTTGAGGAAGTGGAAGAAGTGGACGAATTGGACGACGTGGACGATGTGGAGGAAGTGTAGGAAGTGGACGAAGTGGACGAAATTGACGAACGGGACGAAGCGGACGAAGTGGACGAAGGGAACGAAGTGGATGAAGTGGTCGAAGTGGACGAAGTGGATGAAGTGGACGAAGAGGAAGAAGTGGAGGAAGTGGAGGAAGTGGAGGAACTAGGGGAAGTAGACGAAGTGGACGAAGGGGACGAAGGGGACGAACGGGACGAAGTGGAGGAAGTGGAGGAAGTGGACGAAGTGGAGAAAATGGAGGAAGTGGAGGAAGTGGAGGAAGTGGGGGAAGTTGAAGAAGCGGAAGAAGTGGACGAAGTTGAGGAAGTGGAGGATTTGGTCAAAGTGGACGAAGTTGTCGAAGTGGACGAAGTGGAGGAAGTGTACGAAGTGGTCGAAGTGGCGGAAGTGGACGAAGTGGAGGAAGTGGACGAATTGAAATAAGTGGACGAATTGGACGATGTGGAGGAAGTGGAGGAAATGGAGGAAGTGGTCGAAGTGGAGGAAGTGGACAAAGTCGAAGATATGGACGAAGTGGACAAAGTAGACGAAGTGGACGAAGTTGACGAAGGGGACAAAGTGGACGAAGTGGAAAAAGTGGAGGAAGTGGAGGAACTGTAGGAAGTGAAGAAAATGCACGAAACGGAGGAAGTGGAAGAAGTGGAGGTAGTGGAGTAAGGGGAGGAAGTGGAGGAAGTTGAAGAAGTGGACGAAGTTGACGAAGTGGACGAAATGGAGGAAGTGGACGAAGTGGAGCAAGGGGACGAAGTGGAGGAAGGGGAGGAAGTGGAGGAAGTGGAGGAAGTTGAGGAAATGGAAGAAGTGGACGAAGTGGAAGAAGTGGAGGTAGTGGAGGAAGTTGAGGAATTGGACGAAGTTGACGAAGTGGACGAAGTGGAGGAAGTGGAGGAAGTGGAAGAAGTTGAAGAAGTGGACGAATTGGACGAAGTGGACGATGTGGAGGAAAGGGACGAAGTGGACGAAGTGGAGGAAGTGGATGAAATTGACGAAGGGGACGAAGTGCATGCAGTGGACGAAGGGGACGAAGTGGACGATGTGGACGAAGTGGATGAAGTTGAAGAAGTGGAGGAAGTGGAGGAAATGGACGAAGTGGAAGAAGTAGAGGTAGTGGAGGAAGTGGAGGAAGTTGAGGAAGGGGACGAAGTTGACGAAGTGGACGAAGTGGACGAAGTGGACGAAGTGGACGAAGTGGACGAAGTGGACGAAGTGGACGAAGTGGAGGAAGCGGAGGAAGCGGAGGAAGTGGAGGAAGTGGAGGAAATGAAGGAAGTGGACATAGTGGTAGATGTGGACGAAGTGTAGGAAGTGGAGGAAGTTGAAGAAGGGGACGAATTGGAGGAAGTTGACGAAGTGGATGAAGTGGATGAAGGGGACGAAGTGGAGCAAGTGAAGGAAGTGAAGGAAGTTGAGGAAGTGGAAGAAGTTGAAGAAGTGGACGAATTGGATGACGTGGACAATGTGGAGGAAGTGCAGGAAGTGGACGAAATTGACGAAGGGGACGAAGCGGACGAAGGGAACAAAGTGGTCGAAGTGGTCGAAGTGGACGAAGTGGACGAAGAGGAAGAAGTGGAGGAAGTGGAGGAAATGGACGAAGTGGACGAAGTCTAAGAAGTGGAGGTAGTGGATGAAGTGGACGAAGTGGAGGAAGTTGAAGAAGTGGACGAAGTTGATAATGTGGAGAAAGTGGTGGAAGTGGAGGAAGTAAACGAAGTGGATGAAGTGGAGGAAGCGAACGAAGTGGAGGAAGTGGAGGAAGTTGAAGAAGTGGACGAAGTTGACGAAGTGGAGGAAGTGGAGTAAATGGAAGAAGTGGACGATGTGGACGATGTGGACGAAGTGTAAGAAGTGGAGGTAGTGGATGAAGTGGAGGAAGCGGAGGAAGTTGGAGAAGTGGAGGAAGTTGACGAAGTGGAGGAAGTGGAGGAAGTGGAGGAACTGGGGGAAGTAGACGAAGTGGACGAAGGGGACGAAGGGGACGAAGGGGACGAACGGGACAAAGTGGAGGAAGTGGACGAAGTGGACGAAGTGGACGAAGTTGAGAAAATGGAGGAAGTGGAGGAAGTGGAGGAAGTGGTGGAAGTTGAAGAAGCAGAAGAAGTGGACGAACTGGTCAAAGTGAACGAAGTTGACGAAGTGGACGAAGTGGAGGAAGTGTACGAAGTGGTCGAAGTGGACGAAGTGGAGGAACTGGACGAATTGAAATAAGTGGACGAATTAGACGATGTGGAGCAAGTGGAGAAAATGGAGGATTTGGTCGAAGTGGAGGAAGTGGAGGAAGTCGAAGATATGGACGAAGTGGACGAAGTTGACGAAGGGGACGAAGTGGACGAAGTTGACGAAGGGGACGAAGTGGACGAAGTGGAAAAAATGGAGGAAGTGGAGGAAGTGGAAGAAGTGGAGGTAGTGGAGTAAATGGAGGAAGTGGAGGAAGTTGAAAAAGTGGACGAAGTGGACGAAATGGACGAAGTGGAGGAAGAGGAGGTAGTTGACGTAGGGGAAGAAGGGGACGAAGTGGTCACAGTGGACGAAGTGGAAGAAGTGAACGAAGTGGACGAAGTGGAAGATGTGGAAGAGGTGGAAGAAGTGGAGGAGGTGGAGAAAGTGGAGGAAGTGGAGGAAAAGCACGAAGTGGACGAAGTGGACGAAGTGGATGAAGTGGAGGTAGTGGACGAAGTGGTCGAAGTGGACGAAGTTGACGATGTTAACGAAGTGGACGAACTGGAGGAGGTGGACGAAGTGGACTAAGTGGAAGAAGTGGACGAAGGTTACAAAGTGGAGGAAGTGGAAGAAGTGGACGAAGTTGACGAAGTGGAGGAAGTGGAGGAAGTTGACGAAGTGGAGGAAGTGGAGGAAGTGGAGTAAGTGGAAGAAGTTGAAGAAGTGGACGAAGTTGAGGAATTGGACGAAGTTCACGAAGTGGAGGAAGTGGAGGAAGTTGAGGAAGTGGAAGAAGTTGAAGAAGTGGACGAATTGGACGAAGTGGACGATGTGGAGGAAAGGGACGAAGTGGACGAAGTGGAGGAAGTGGATGAAGTTGACGAAGGGGACGAAGTGGACGCAGTGGACGAAGGGGACGAAGTGGACGAAGTGGACGAAATAGACGAAGTGGATGAAGTGGAGGAAGTGGAGGAAGTGGAGGAAATGGACGAAGTGGACGAAGTGGAAGAAGTAGAGGTAGTGGAGGAAGTGGAGGAAGTTGAGGAAGTGGACGAAGTTGACGAAGTGGACGAAGTGGAGGAAGTGGAGGAAGTGAACGAAGTTCACGAAGTGGACGCAGGGGACAAAGTGCAGCAAGTGGACCAAGTGGAGGAAGTTGAAGAAATGGACGAAGTGGGCGAAGTGGACGAAATTGACGAAGGGGACAAAGAGGACGAAGGGGACGAAGTGGAGGAAGTGGAGGAAGTGGACGAAGTGGAGGAAGTTGACGAAGAGGACGAAGTCGTCACAGTGGACGAAGTGGACGAAGTGAACGAAGTGGACGAAGTGGAAGAGGTGGAAGAAGTGGAGGAGGTGGAGGAAGTGGAGGAAGTGGAGGAAGTGGAGGAAATGCACGAAGTGGACGAAGTGGATGAAGTGGAGGTAGTGGACGAAGTTGACGATGTTAACGAAGTGGACGAACTCGATGAAGTGCACGAAGTGGACTAAGTGGAAGAAGTGGACGAAGGTTACGAAGTGGACGAAGTGGAAGAAGTGGAGGAAGTTGACGAAGTGGAGGAAGTGGAGGAAGTTGACGAAGTGGAGGAAGTAGAGGAAGTTGACAAAGTAGACGAAGTGGACGAAGGGGACGAAGTGGAGGAAGTGGAGGAAGTGGAGGAAGTGGAGGAAATGGAGGAAGTTGAAGAAGTTGATGAAGTGGACGAAGTGGAGAAAGTGGAGGAAGTGGAGGAAATGGAGGAACTTGAAGAAGTGGACGCAGTGGAGGAAGTGGAGGAAATGGAGGAAGTGGAGGAAATGGAGGAAGTTGAGGAAGCGGATGAAGTGGACGAAGGGGACGAAGTGGAGCAAGTGAAGGAAGTAGAGGAACTGGAGGAAGTGGAGGAAGTGGAAGAAGTTGAAGAAGTGGACGAATTGGACGATGTGGAGGAAAGGGACGAAGTGGAGGAAGTGGATGAAGTTGACGAAGGGGAAGAAGTGGACGCAGTGGACGAAGTCGACGAAGTCGACGAAGTTGACGAAGTGGATGAAGTGGAAGAAGTGGAGAAAGTGGAGGAAATGGACGAAGTGGAAGAAGTGGAGGTAGTGGAGGAAGTTGAGGAATTGGACGAAGTTGACGAAGTGGACGAAGTGGAGGAAGTGGAAGAAGTTGAAGAAGTGGACGAATTGGACGAAGTGGACGATGTGGAGGAAAGGGACGAAGTGGACGAAGTGGACGAAGAGGAGGAAGTGGATGAAATTGACGAAGGGGACGAAGTGGACGCAGTGGACGAAGGGGACGAAGTGGACGAAGTGGACGAAGTGGACGAAGTGGACGAAGTAGACGAAGTAGACGAAGTGGATGAAGTGGAAGAAGTGGAGGAAATGGACGAAGTGGAAGAAGTAGAGGTAGTGGAGGAAGTGGAGGAAAGTTGAGGAAGTGGACGAAGTTGACGAAGTGGACGAAGTGGAGGAAGTGGAGGAAGTGGAGGAAGCGGAGGAAGTGGAGGAAGTGGAGGAAATGAAGGAAATGGACGAAGTGGACGAAGTCTAAGAAGTGGAGGTAGTGGATGAAGTGGACGAAGTGGAGGAAGTTGAAGAAGTGGACGAAGTTGATAAAGTGGAGAAAGTGGAGGAAGTGGAGGAAGTAAACGAAGTGGATGAAATGGAGGAAGCGAACGAAGTGGAGGAAGTGGAGGAAGTGGAGGAGGTTGAAGAAGTGGACGAAGTTGACGAAGTAGAGGAAGTGGAGTAAATGGAAGAAGTGGATGACGTGGACGAAGTGTAAGAAGTGGAGGTAGTGGATGAAGTGGAGGAAGCGGAGGAAGTTGGAGAAGTGGAGGAAGTTGACGAAGTGGAGGAAGTGGAGGAAGTGGAGGAACTGGGGGAAGTAGACGAAGGGGACGAAGGGGACGAAGGGGACGAACGGGACGAAGTGGAGGAAGTGGACGAAGTGGAGAAAATGGAGGAAGTGGAGGAAGTGGTGGAAGTTGAAGAAGCGGAAGAAGTGGACGAAGTTGAGGAAGTGGACGAACTGGTCAAAGTGGACGAAGTTGACGAAGTGGATGAAGTAGAGGAAGTGTACGAAGTGGTCGAAGTGGACGAAGTGGAAAAAGTGGAGGAAGTGGTGGAAGTGGTGGAAGTGGAGGAAGTGGAGGAAGTCGAAGATATGGACGAAGTGGACGAAGTTGACGAAGTGGACGAAGTGGAAAAAGTGGAGGAAGTGGAGGAACTGTAGGAAGTGGAGGAAATGGACGAAGTGGAGGAAGTGGAAGAAGTGGAGGTAGTGGAGTAAGTGGAGGAAGTGGAGGAAGTTGAAGAAGTGGACGAAGTTGACGAAGTGGACGAAATGGCGGAAGTGGAGGAAGTTGACGAAATGGACGAAGTGGAGCAAGGGGAGGAAGTGGAGGAAGGGGAGGAAGTGGAGGAAGTGGACGAAGTAGAGGAAGCGGAGGAAGTGGACGAAGTGGAGAAAGTGGAGGAAGTGGAGGAAATGGAGGAAGTGGACGAAGTGGTCGAAGTTGACTAAGTGGACGAAGTGGAGGAAGTGGAAGAAGTGGACGAAGTGGAAGAAGTGGACGAAGTTGGCGAAGTGGACGAAGGGGAAGAAGTGGACGAAGTTGATGAAGTGGAGGAAGTAGACGGAGTGGAGGAAGTTGACGAAGTGGAAGAAGTGGAGGAAGTTGACGAATTGGACGAAGTGGACGAAGTGGACGCAGGGGAGCAAGTGGACGAAGTGCAGGAAGTTGAAGAAATGGACGAAGTGGAGGAAGTGGAGGGAATGAAGGAAGTGGACGAAGTGGAGGAAGTGGAGGAAGTTGAAGAAGTGGACGAAGTGGAGGAAGTGGAGGAAATGGAGGAAGTTGACGAAGTGGACGAACTGGACGAAGCGGACGAAGTAGAGCAAGTGAAGAAGTGGAGGAAGTGGAAGAAGTTGAAGAAGTGGACGAATTGGACGAAATGGACGATGTCGAGGAAGTGGAGGAAATGGAGGAAGTGGACAAAGTGGTCGAAGTGGACGAAGTGGAAGACGTGGACGAAGTGGATGAAGTCGAGGAAGTGGATGAAGTTGACGAAGGGTACGAAGTGGGCGATGTGGAGGAAGTTGAAGTAGCGGACGAAGTGGAAGAAGTGGAGGAAGTGGAGGAAATGGACGAAGTGGAGGAAGTGGAAGAAGTGGACGAAGTGGAGGAAGTGGAGGAAGTGCAGGAAGTTGAAGAAGTAGACGAAGTTG
Source organism: Vigna umbellata (assembly GCF_029865625.1). Lineage (NCBI taxonomy): Eukaryota > Viridiplantae > Streptophyta > Magnoliopsida > Fabales > Fabaceae > Vigna > Vigna umbellata. The sequence continues at coordinate 818,414 of NC_142174.1, read as the reverse complement.
ACGAAGTGGAGGAAGTGGAGGAAGTAGACGAAGTGGACGAAGTGGAGGAAATGGACGAACTGGAGGAAATGGACGAACTGGAGGAAGGGGAGTGATGGACAAATTTATGAACACCAAAATATGATGTCACAAACTTGTTTTTCAATCGGCAAGTGTGACCGAATCGTTCAAGTAATAAACTTGGTAAGACCAAGTATCGTTCTTCCCAAAGGACTCACGACCTAGTTTAGTTGTGTGGTTTCTTGATTAGCTAAGACTTAAAGACGAAATATTTAGATTTTTATATGCAAAAGACGAAAATTAAATATGTATGCATATGGCAAAAAGCAAAAGATAAACAGTTTCAATGAAATTTATGTATGAATATGTTGTTGGGGGTCAATTTCATCTTATCCACTCTCATATATTTTAGGAAGTTGACAAAGTGGAGGAAGTTGACAAAGTGGAGGAAGTGGAGGAACTGGAGGAAGTTGATGAAGTGGACGAAGTGGACGAGGGGAACAAAGGGGACGAAGGGGACGAAGGGGACGATGTGGAGGAAGTTGAGGAAGTGGAAGAAGTGGAGGAAGTGGAGGAAGTTGAAGAAATGGACGAAGTGGACGAAGTGGACGAAATGGAGGTAGTGGACGAAGTGGAGGAAATGGAGGAAATGGACGAAGTGGTCGAAGTTGACGAAGTGGAAGAAGTGCACGAAGTTGATGAAGTGGAGGAAGTGGACGAAGTGGACGTAGTTGACGAAGTAGACGAAGTGGAGGAAGTTGAGGAAGTGGACGATGGGGACGAAGTGGAGGAAGTGGAGGAAGCAGAGGAAGTTCAAGAAGTGGACGAAGTGGTTGAAGTCGACGAAGTGGACAAAGTTGACGCAGTGGAGGAAGTGGAGGAAGTGAAGGAAGTTGAAGAAGTGGACAAAGTGGAGGAAGTGGAGGAAATGGACGAAGTGGACGAGGTGGACGAAGTGGACGAAGTAGAGGAAGTGGAAGGAGTTGAAGAAGTGGACGAATTGGACGAAGTGGACGATGTGGAGGAAGTGGAGGAAATGGAGGAAGTTGACGAAGTGGTCGAAGTAGACGAAGTGGAAGAAGTGGACGAAGTGGAGGAACTGGAGGAAGTGGACGAAGTGGACCAAGTGGAGGAATTGGAGGAAATTGACGAAGGGGACGAAGTGGTCGAAGTGGACGAAGTGGACGAAGGGGACGAAGTGGAGGAAGTGGACGATGTGGACGAAGTTGAGGAAGTGGACAAAGTGGAGGAAGTGAAGGAAGTGGAGGAAGTTGAAGAAGTGGACGAAGTGGAGGATGTGGAGGAAATGGAGGAAGTGGACAAAGTGGTCGAAGTGGACGAAGTTGACGAAGTGGACGAAGTAGACGAAGTAGAGGAAGTGGAGGATGTGGAGGAAGTTGAAGAAGTGGTCCAAATGGACGAAGTGGAGGAAATGGAGGAAGTGGACGAAGTGGACAAAGTGTAGGAAGTTGATGAAGTTGACGAAGTGGAGGAAGTTGACGAAGTGGAGGAAGTTGAGGAAGTGGACGAAGGGGACGAGGTGGAGCAAGTGAAAAAAGTGGACGAAGTGGAGGAAGTGAACGAGGTGGAGGAAGTGGAAAAAGTGGAGGAAAGGGAGGAAGTTGAGCAAGTTGAGGAAATGGACGAGGTGGAGGAAGTGGAGGAAGTTGAGCAAGTTGAGGAAATGGACGAGGTGAAGGAAGTTTAGGAAGTGGAGGAAGTTGACGAAGTGGAGGAAGTGGAGGAAGTGGAGGAAGTTGACGAAGTGGAGGAAGTAGATGAAGTGGACGAAGTGGAGGAAATGGAGGAAGTGGAGGAAGTGGACGAAGTGGTCGAAGTTGACGAAGTGGACGAAGTTGACGAAGTGGAAGAAGTGGACGAAGTTGATGAAGTGGAGGAAGTGGACGAAGTTGATAAAGTGGAGGAAGTGGACGAAGTGGAGGAAGATGACGAAGTGGACGAAGTGGACGAAGCGGAGGTAGTGGAGGAAGTGGAGGAAGTTGAAGAAGTGGACTAAGTGGACTAAGTGGACTAAGTGGAGGAAGTGGAGGAGGTGGAGGAAATGGAGGAAGCAGACGAAGTGGACGAAGAGGAGGAAGTGGAGGAAGTGGACGAAGTTGAGAAAGTGGACGAAGTGGAGGAAGTTGAGGAAGTGGACGAAGTGGGGGAGGTGGAGGGAGTCGAGGAAGTTGACGAAGTGGAGGAAGTGGACAAAGTGGACGAAGTTGACGAAGTGGACGAAGTTGACGAAGTGGACGAAGTGGACGAAGTGGACGAAAGGGAGGAAGGGGACGGAGGGGACGAACGGGACGAAGTAGAGGAAGTGGAGGAAGTTGACGAAGTGGAGGAAGTGAATGAAGTGGACGAAGTGGAGGAAATGGAGGAAGTGGAGGAAGTGGACGAAGTGGTCGAAGTTGACGAAGTGGACGAAGTTGACGAAGTGGAAGAAGTAGAAGAAGTGGACGAAGTTGATGAAGTGGAGGAAGTGGACGAAGTGGAGGAAGCTGACGAAGTGGACGAAGTGGAAGAAGTGGAGGTAGTGGAGGAAGTGGAGGAAGTTGAAGAAGTGAACGAAGTTGACGAAGTGGACGAAGTGGAGGAAGTGGAGGAAGTGGAAGAAATGGATCAAGCAGACGAAGTGGACGAAGAGGAGGAAATGGAGGAAGTGGACGAAGTTGAGAAAGTGGACGAAGTGGAGGAAGTTGAGGAAGTGGACGAAGTGGGGGAGGTGGAGGCAGTCGAGGAAATTGACGAAGTGGAGGAAGTGGACGAAGGGGACGAAGTGGAGCAAGTGAAAGAAGTAGAGGAAGTGGAGGAAGTGCTCAAAGTGGATGTGATGAGAGGGTCGCACCTCCCACAAAAGTTGTGCATAAAAGAATGCAGTATAAACTAGGAAGTGACTCCTAGGTCGTCTCACAAGGACCAATTTGGGTTCAGTCTCAGATCAACACGTAGTGGGGGGGTTTCAAAAGGTTGCTTTGTTTTTGGTACGGAAAAATTAAAATTTAAAATCAAACACAACCTAATATGACTAAAAACATTAAAATGAAAATTGCTTAGAACAAATTAAACATGCAACAAACCGAAAGGTATCAAACTGACGATTCCATAAACGCAAGTAGGCGCCAACTCATACGCACATAATTAAGCAAAATAAAAAAATGCGGAAGTTGGTAATTGGAATGCACCAAAAGTCAATCACGCTTCAATTGGGATGTATGCTAAGAAAAAAAAAAAAAGGGAATCCACTTCCGTGCACCCCTGTTATTCTCGTCCAAGTGCTCCCTTCTACTTCAAAGCAATTGAATAAAAATTCCCTTTCTCAAGCTTACCACCGTACACCTACCACATCTAATCACTTCTTCAATCTCAAACAAGAAAAACTATTCTCTTTTCTTCCAGCCGTGACCCTACTACCGTGACAACACCCCATCTATTCTTCATTTCTCAATCACCATGCACATTACACTACTCCCATCTAATCACCTTGTCACCACTTTGCTGGATCAGCTGCTGCCCGTCCCATCACCTAAAACTCCCACCTAATCTTCTCTTCATCTATTCCCCTCACACGTCCACGTGCACACCGCTTCTCCTCTCAATCTCCATTTCATTCTGCCTCTGCATCCAAAAATCACCAACCCGTGAGCTGCTTCCGTGTGCCTTCCTGCTCCACGTGAATCAACGTACGCCTGGACAAAGGAAAAGAAACGCCTTTCCCCTGTCCGCACACCATGCTCCAACACGCACACACATTGCTCTACGTTCCCGTGCACACCTCCAGGCCGTGACACCTTGCGCGTGCCTGCTCCTATTCTAGTCGTGACCGAGCTGCTTCCAACACGTTCCAGCGCAACACGCCTCTGCATCCACTTCTCGTGCACAGCTCAACACGCGTGATTTTCAAAATGGAAGAAACCGTGCACATCTTATGCACACCACTGCTACTTGCCACTTCATTCTCCCATGCCGTGAAACAACACTCCCATTCTATGCTGGATGTGTTTCTCTCAACAATGTTCCACTTCCCCAATCATTTAGAGCATCAATCAACAATGCAATCAAATAATGAAAATATTCCATTAAGATTCAGCCAAGAAAAATAAAATTAAGCTCTTCATTCCATTCGTTCAAAGACCACGTTCCATTCTCCTCATTTTTTCAAAACCGAGAGCCCCCAAAACAAAGGAGTAACCCGTGCCAAAAGCTCAAAACCGAGAGAGTGTGGGAGCGTGTTTTTCAAGTGGCGGCTGGGCTCTCTTGTCTTAAGGCCGTGTGTCCCTTTTTTAGGGTAGGGTCCACACACTAAAATGCTAGGGTCCAAGTCACTAACTTCTAATTTTTGGGTCTAAATTAGTTTACCAAAAATTGACCCAAAATGTAAGAGTTGATACAGAAATTCTAAACTACTGAATTACAATTTAATTAATTCAAAAATGTCTGTCTGGAGAGTCTTGAATTTATTTGGCATTCTTCCTGATGTCCCAAAATGTATTTCCGAAATTTTCCTGCATTTCAAAAATGCACTTAATCAGCTCAGAAAATCCAAATTAGCACAATTACAAATTTCTGACCAAATTAAGCGGAATTCGGAAAACGGGGAAATAACAAACAATTAAACACAATTCCCTGGTTTATTTAAGTGCAATAAACTAAATATAATTCAAGAAATAACGACTCATCAGGATGAATTGGACGAAGTGGAAGAAGTGGAGGAAGTTGAACAAGTGGACGAAGTTGACGAAGAGGAGGAAGTGGAGGATGTAGACGAAGTGGAGGAGGTGGAGGAAGTGGAGGAAAGGGAGGAAGTTCAGCAAGTTGGGGAAAAGGATGAAGTCGAGGAAGTGGAGGAAGTGGAGGAAGTTGACGAAGTGGAGGAAGTGGAGGAAGTGGAGGAAGTTGACGAAGTGGAGGAAGTTGACGAAGTGGAGGAAGTGAAGGAAATGGAGGAAGTGGAGGAACTTGACGAAGTAGTCAAAGTGGACGAAGTTGACGAAGTTGACGAATTTGACGAAGTTGACGAAGTTGACGAAGTGGAAGAAGTAGAAGAAGGGGACGAAGTTGACGAAGTGGAGGAAGATGACGAAGTGGATGAAGTGGAAGAAGTGGAGGTAGTGGAGGAAGTGGAGGAAGTGGAGGAAGTTGAAGAAGTGGACGAAGTTGACAAAGTGGACGAAGTGGACGAAGTGGAAGAAGTGGAGGAAATGGAGGAAGCAGACGAAGTGGAGGAAATGGAGGAAGCAGACGAAGTGGACGAAGTGGAGGAAGTGGACGAAGAGGAGGAAGTGGACGAAGTGGAGAAAGTGGACGAAGTGGAGGAAGTTGAGGAAGGTGAGGAAGTGGACGAAGTGGACGAAGTGGAGGAAGTTGAGGAAGTGGACGAAGTGGGGGAGGTGGAGGCAGTGGAGGAAGTTGACAAAGTAGACGAAGTGGACGAAGGGGACGAAGTGGAGCAAGGGAAAGAAGTAGAGGAAGTGGAGGAAGTGGACGAAGTGGACGAAGATCTCAAAGTGGATGAAGTGGACGATGTGGAAGAAGTGAAGGAAGTGGAGGAAGTGGAGGAAGTTGAAGAAGTGGAGGAAGTTGACGAAGTGGAGGAAGTGGAGGAAGTGGAGGATGTAGACGAAGTGGAGGAAAGGGAGGAAGTTGAGCAAGTTGACGAAATGGACGAGGTGGAGCAAGTGGAGGAAGTTGAGCAAGTTGAGGAAATGGACGAGGTGAAGGAAGTGGAGGAAGTTGACGAAGTGGAGGAAGTGGAGGAAGTGGAGTAAGTTGACGAAGTGGAGGAAGTGGATGAAGTGGACGAAGTGGAGGAAATGGAGGAAGTGGAGGAAGTGGACGAAGTGGTCGAAGTTGACGAAGTGGACGAAGTTGACGAAGTGGAAGAAGTAGAAGAAGTGGACGAAGTTGATGAAGTGGAGGAAGTGGACGAAGTGGAGGAAGATGGCGAAGTGGACGAAGTGGAAGAAGCGGAGGTAGTGGAGGAAGTGGAGGAAGTTGAAGAAGTGAACGAAGTTGACGAAGTGGACGAAGTGGAGGAAGTGGAGGAAGTAGAGGAAATGGAGGAAGCAGACGAAGTGGACGAAGAGGAGGAAGTGGAGGAAGTGGACGAAGTTGAGAAAGTGGACGAAGTGGAGGAAGTGGACGAAGTGGGGGAGGTGGAGGCAGTCGAGGAAGTTGACGAAGTGGAGGAAGTGGACAAAGTGGACGAAGTTGACGAAGTGGTCGAAGTTGACGAAGTGGACGAAGTGGACGAAGTAGACGAAGTGGACGAAGTGGACGAAGGGGAGGAAGGGGACGGAGGGGACGAAGGGGACGAAGTAGAGGAAGTGGAGGATATGGAGGAATTGGACGAAGTGGAGGAAGTGGAGGAAGTGGAGGAAGTGGACGAAGTGGAGGAAGTTCAAGAAGTGGAGGAAGTGGACGAAGTGGAGTAAGTGGAGGAAATGGAGGAAGTGGAGGAAGTGGACGAAGTGGTCGAAGTGGACGAAGTGGACGAAAAGCACGAAGTTGACGAAGTGGACGAAGTGGAGGAAGTGGAAGAAGTGGAGGAAGTTGAAGAAGTGGACGAAGTGGAGGAAGTGGACGAAGTGGAGGAAGTGGAGGATGTAGACGAAATGGAGGAAGTAGAGGAAAGGGAGGAAGTTGAGCAAGTTGAGGAAATGGACGAAAGGGAGGAAGTGGAGGAAGTGGAGGAAGTTGACGAAGTGGAGGAAGTGGAGGAAGTTGATGAAGTGGAGGAAGTGGAGGAAGTTGACGAAGTGGAGGAAGTGGATGAAGTGGAGGAAGTGGAGGAAATGGAGGAAGTGGACGAAGTGGACGAAGTGGTCGAAGTTGACGAAGTTGACGAAGTGGAAGAAGTAAAAGAAGTGGAAAAAGTTGACGAATTCGAGGAAGTGGACGAAGTGGAGGAAGATGACGAAGTGGACGAAGTGGAAGTAGTGGAGGTAGTGGAGGAAGTGGAGGAAGTTGGAGAAGTGGACGAAGTTGACGAAGTGGACAAACTGGACGAAGTGGAGGAAGTGGAGGAAATGGAGGAAGCAGACGAAGTGGACGAAGTGGAGGAAGTGGACGAAGAGGAGGAAGTGGAGGAAGTGGACGAAGCGGAGAAAGTGGACGAAGTGGAGGAAGTTGAGGAAGTTGAGGAAGTGGACGAATTGGGGGAGGTGGAGGCAGTCGAGGAAGTTGACGAAGTGGAGGAAGTGGACGAGGTTGACAAAGTTGACGAAGTGGACAAAGTTGAGGAAGTGGATGAAGTGGAGGAAGTGGAGGAAGTGGAGGAAGTAGACGAAGTGGAGGAAGTTGAAGAAGTTGAGGAAGTTGACGAAGTGGACGAACTGGACGAAGTTGAGGAAGTGGACGAAGTGGACAAAGTGGAGGAAGTGGACGAAGTGGAGGAAGTTGAAGAAGTGGAGGAAGTGGAAAAAGTGGACGAAGTGGACGAAGGGGACGAAGAGGACGAAGTGGAGGAAGTGGACGAAGTTGAGGAAGTGGACGAAGTGGACAAAGTGGAGATAGTGGACGAAGTGGAGGAAGTTGAAGAAGTGGAGGAAGTGGACGTAGTGGAGGATGTGGAGGAAATGGACGAAGTGGACGAAGTGGTCGAAGTGGACGAAGTGGACGAAGTGGACGAAGTGGAGGAAGTGGAGGAAGTGGAGGAAATGGAGGAAGTGGAGGAAGTGGACGAAGTGGTCGAAGTGGATGAAGTGGACGAAAAGGACGAAGTTGACGAAGTGGACGAAGTGGACGAAGTGGAGGAAGTGGAAGAAGTGGAGGAAGTTGAAGAAGTGGACGAAGTTGACGAAGTGGAGGAAGTGGACGATGTGGAGGAAGTGAAGGATGTAGACGAAATTGAGGAAGTGGAGGAAAGGGAGGAAGTTGAGCAAGTTGAGGAAATGGAGGAAGTGGAGGAAGTGGAGGAAGTGGAGGAAGTTGACGAAGTGGAGGAAATGGAGGAAGTGGAGGAAGTTGACGAAGTAGAGGAAGTGGAGGAAGTTGACGAAGTGGAGGAAGTGGATGAAGTGGAGGAAGTGGAGGAAATGGAGGAAGGGGACGAATTGGAGGAAGTGGACGAAGTGGAGGAAGATGACGAAGTGGACGAAGTGGAAGAAGTGGACGAAGTGGACGAAGTAGAGGAAGTGGACGAAGTGGAGGAAGTGGAGGAAGTGAAGGATGTAGACGAAATGGAGGAAGTGGAGGAAAGGGAGGAAGTTGAGCAAGTTGAGGAAATGGACGAAGTGGAGGAAGTGGAGGAAGTGGAGGAAGTTGACGAAGTGGAGGAAATGAAGGAAGTGGAGGAAGTTGACGAAGTAGAGGAAGTGGAGGAAGTTGACGAAGTGGAGGAAGTGGAGGAAGTGGAGGAAGTGGGGGAAATGGAGGAAGGGGACGAAGTGGACGAAGTGGTCGAAGTTTACGAAGTTGACGAAGTGGAAGAAGTAGATGAAGTGGACGAAGTTGACGAATTGGAGGAAGTGGACAAAGTGGAGGAAGATGACGAAGTGGACGAAGTGGAAGAAGTGGAGGTAGTGGAGGAAGTGGAGGAAGTTGAAGAAGTGGACGAAGTTGACGAAGTGGACGAACTGGACGAAGTGGAGGAAGTGGAGGAAATGGAGGAAGCAGACGAAGTGGACGAAGTGGAGGAAGTGGACGAAGAGGAGGAAGTGGAGGAAGTGGACGAAGGGGAGAAAGTTGAGGAAGTGGAGGAAGTTGAGGAAGTTGAGGAAGTGGACGAATTGGGGGAGGTGGAGGCAGTCGTGGAAGTTGACGAAGTGGAGGAAGTGGACGAGGTTGACAAAGTTGACGAAGTGGACAAAGTGGAGGAAGTTGAGGAAGTGGATGAAGTGGAGGAAGTGGAGGAAGTAGACGAAGTGGAGGAAGTTGAAGAAGTAGAGGAAGTTGAGGAAGTTGACGAAGTGGACGAAGTGGAGTATGGGGAGGAAATGGAGGAAGTGTAGGAAGTGGACGAAGTGGTTGAAGTTGACAAAGTGGACGAAGTTGACAAAGTGGACGAAGTTGACGAAGTGGACAAAGTTGACGAAGTGGACGAAGTGGAAGAAGTAGAGGAAGTAGGCAAAGAAAGTGGAGGAAGTGGCCGAAGTGGAAGAAGTGGAGGAAGTGGAGGAAGTGGAGGAAGTGCAGGAAATGGAAAAAGTGGACGAAGTGGAAGAAGTTGAGGTAGTGGAGGAAGTGGGGGAAGTGGAGGAAGTTGAAGAAGTGGACGAAGTTGCCAAAGTGGAGGAAGTGGACGAAGTGGAAAAAGTGAACGAAGTGGACGAAGTGGAAAAAGTGGACGAAGTGGACGAAGGGGACGAAGGGGACGAAGTGGAGGAAGTGGACGAAGTTGAGGAAGTGGACGAAGTGGACGAAGTGGACAAAGTGGAGGAAGTGGACGAAGTGGAGGAAGTTGAAGAAGTGGAGGAAGTGGAAAAAGTGGACAAAGTGGACGAAGGGGACGAAGGGGACGAAGTGGAGGAAGTGGACGAAGTTGAGGAAGTGGACGAAGTGGACAAAGTGGAGAGAGTGGACGAAGTGGAGGAAGTTGAAGAAGTGGAGGAAGTGGACGAAGTGGAGGATGTGGAGGAAATGGACGAAGTGGACGAAGTGGTCGAAGTGGACGAAGTTGACGAAGTGGACGAAGTGGAGGAAGTGGAGGAAGTGGAGGAAATGGAGGAAGTGGAGGAAGTGGAGGAAGTGGTCGAAGTGGACGAATAGGACGAAGTTGATGAAGTGGACGAAGTGGAGGAAGTGGAACAAGTGGAGGAAGTTGAAGAAGTGGACGAAGTTGACGAAGTGGAGGAAGTGGACGAAGTGGAGGAAGTGGAGGATGTAGACGAAATGGAGGAATTGGAGGAAAGGAAGGAAGTTGAGCAAGTTGAGGAAATGGACGAAGTGGAGGAAGTGGAGGAAGTGGAGGAAGTTGACGAAGTGGAGGAAGTTGACGAAGTAGAGGAAGTGGAGGAAGTTGACGAAGTGGAGGAAGTGGATGAAGTGGAGGAAGTGGAGGAAATGGAGGAAGTGGACGAAGTGGTCGAAGTTGACGAAGTTGACGAAGTGGAAGAAGTAGAAGAAGTGGATGAAGTTGACGAATTGGAGGAAGTGGACGAAGTGGAGGAAGATGACGAAGTGGACGAAGTGGAAGAAGTGGAGGTAGTGGAGGAAGTGGAGGAAGTTGAAGAAGTGGACGAAGTTGACGAAGTGGACTAACTGGACGAAGTGGAGGAAGTGGAGGAAATGGAGGAAGCAGACGAAGTGGAGGAAGTGGAGGAAGTGGAGGAAGTTGAAGAAGTGGACGAAGTTGACGAAGTGGACGAAGTTGACGAAGTGGACTAACTGGACGAAGTGGAGGAAGTGGAGGAAATGGAGGAAGCAGACGAAGTGGAGGAAGTGGAGGAAGTGGACGAAGGGGAGAAAGTGGACGAAGTGGAGGAAGTTGAGGAAGTTGAGGAAGTGGACGAATTGGGGGAGGTGGAGTGATGAGAGGGTCGCACCTCACACAAAAGTTGATTGCAAAATTAATGCAGTATAAACTAGGAAGTGACTCCTAGGTCGTCTCTCCAGGACCAAATGGGGTTCAGTCTCAGATCAACACGTAGTGGGGGGGGTTTTTGTGAAAGATTTGTAACTGTAATTGAACTTAAATTAAAATGAGAGTTAAACACAACCGAACATAATTGACAACCTTAAAGTGAATGAAAATATTAAACCGAACAATGCAAAGATAAATTTCCAAACACAATTAAAATGTTATTCAATTGCAACACTAAAGCTAAAAATGAAATGCACATTACAACTTGGAATGAAAATTCAAATAAACAGAGATGTTAACCAATTAAAATACAAAGTCACTGGAATAAAAGAAACAAGGTTTAGCTAATAATTAAAATGCTCATTGCAGTGGAATTAAAGAAACACACTTAGCTAATAAACTTCAATTCAAATTTAAATGCATTGGGTATAAACGAAATGCCAAAGTGCACGACACATTAAAATGCAATTAATTCCCGGAATAGAGTGTGTGCACCGCTTCTACTAAAATGAAAATTAAATGTGCTTTTCAAATGGAAATTAAATGAAAGTGGTGATTGCTCCTTCCAGCAGTGACATTGATGGAGTGAAACATTTAATTTAAAAATTGCATGAACAAAATGAAAAAGGGGCAAGGAGTAAAACAAAATTGGAATTAGCGTGGAACTCCAACACGTTCCAGCTCTCCATTGCAGTAGCCAACACGTCCCAGCTCTTCCATGTGCCATTCTGCAAAGCTTCCACCGTGACACCATTCATGCCTAACTCCATGTGCTTCTATTTAAAAGAAAGAAAAAAAATATCCTGCGTGCTGCGAAAATGAAAAGGGACGGAATAACAAATGCAACCAAAGTAATTAATGTTGAGCTATCTCCATCATTCGTGTGTTTCCTTCAAATTAAAAATGTTCCCAGCCAAAAGAAAAAGTTTGAAAACCCAACACCTAAAACTAAAAACCGAGAGAATCAATTCCCCTCTGCAAGTACCGGCTGGACCTCAAATCCCCTCCAGCACCTCCTAGACATCACCGTCCATCCTCGTAACCTTTTTCTCTCTCCAAAAGTAAAAGCCCCTTAAGAGCCGTGACACCACTGCCCTCAATAATTAATCATTGTGCTTTATCTAAAAATAAAGAAAATGCATTGCTTGTGGATATTAAAGAAAGAAAACGTGAATCACGGTGCTTTCAAGACGTGACAGAGGTGCCTCTTTTCCAATTGAAAGAAAACGTGAATCTCCAAGTAAATAGTTTTGTGCATCTAGCCTATGGAACAAGTAAAAGTGCTTCTAAAATTTCATCCAAAATCTCGTAACAGCATGCTACCCATTTCTACAAAATTAAGAAAATTGCTCAAAGAAAACTCAAAAATGAAGGTGGCGGCTGGACTGCTCAAAGTAAAAGTCACCCCCCCTCTTCATCCAACGTCACGGGTTTTAAAAACCCTACTCCAAGCTGCAGGACGTGCTACGTGAATCAGCTGGGAGCGTGAAGTCCAGCCCATTTCCACAATGTGCTGCTGTACTGGACGCTGGACGGTGATGCTTCTTCATGCACCCCCAAACTGTTGGGCCTTGGGCCTACTGCTGGACGTGCGCTGGAGTGTGCTAGACGTGCGTTGTCTTCCACTCTGCTGGACGTGCGTATTGCTCCTGGACGTTTGTTGGATGGACGCTCGTGCTGGATGGAAGAAGGCGCTGGATGCGAATCAGCTGGGAGCGTGAAAGAATGGGCGTGTGCTGGACCGCAACTATTGGACGTGCGGCCTGGATGTGTGCGGACGTGCGCTGTGGAGTGTGTTGGACATGCGCTGCCTTCCACTCTGCTGGACGTTCGTGCTGGATGTGTGCGGACGTGCTGGACGTGCGCTGAAGTGTTGGACGCTCGTGCTATCCGCGAGAAGCCAAATCAGGACGTGCGTGCCATCTGCTGGACGCTCCCCATTCTCATGGGCCTCCGTGTGCTACTGGGATGCTTCCGTGTGCACCTCCAAACTGCTTTTCTCTGCTGGACCGTGAGCGCTTTCTTCAAAGCTGTTGGGTGCTCTTTACTCCAAGCACCTCTTCAAGTGGACCAGGCCGTGTGATGTGTTTTTCGTTCCAGCAAGCAACATGCACATCTCCAAGTGCACCCCCAAATATGGAATTCACACCTCCTCATTCATTTAGCCTCTAAATGTCCCAAATTGTATTTCCAAAATTTTCCCTACAATTAATAATGCAAATAATTAGCTCAAATCATTCAAATTAATTAAAATAAGAATTTCTGATCAAATTAAGCACAATTAGGAAAAATGGGAAAATACCGGACATTTAAGTACAATTCCCTGATTAATTCTAGCACACTAAACTAAGTGAAGTGAATAAAATATTGACTCATCAAAATAGACCACACTTAGTCTTTTGCACTCCTGGGCAAAATCAAGACGCAAATCAAGGAATAGTTCAGAGGACATCCAGGGAAATGACACAACTCAGCAAACACAAAACAAAGACTAACAATGACAGAAACAGAATTACACAGTTCTCAAGGAATCTAGACCAAGAAAGGAAGTAGACAATATCCAACACAGAATCGATCAGAGAAAGCAGATACTCATGAAATCATCCAAGCAATTCAAGACATGGAAAAATGATCAATCAGCTCAAGAGGTGAATCAAAAGTAACAAAACCTCACAGATGCACTATCAGTGTTTCTCTCAAGTGTATAAGGTAAAGAATTTCAACTCAATGCACTCAAGAAAGCAAACAACAACAAACTTGGCAAGCCTCTAATATCATCACTCAAAACATATGCATGTTCAAATCAAAAGGTCTTTTATGGATGTAATGGGGCCAAGGACATGGGAGGATAACATATGGATGAGAAGCTGTAAACCGAAAGAAATAGAGGAGCAGTGGGGAACAAGTGTAAACACAGTCAGATCACACCCAAAACCTCTAATTCAATCCTCTTTTTGACCCCATTATTCACAACAATTTTTTTTTCATCATTTTTTTTTATATATTTTTTTTTTCTTCATCCTGTCTCTTTTCTTTTCTCTCTTTTTTAGGACACAACTATAAGAGACAAGATACACAACATATTTACAAACATAAAACAAGAAGAGGAACCAACTAGCCAATTCATATGAATCCCCAAGAAGACCACACTTGTTCCCAAAACACTTCCAAAGCTCCAAAATTCCCTAAGGTTAAGGTAATCATGGTTTTTCACTTAGGGCTAGTGTATGAGCTTCAAAACAAAGAAATGGGGGAAAGTATAGGCTCAAAAGGGGTTATCAAAGGATCAAAACAAGGTAAGCTTATTTGGCTAGAGAGGCTCAAGAACAAAACTGCCTTTATCACTTCCAACATGCATATCAATCAAGAGTTATCAACAAGAGTCAAGCCAAGGCATATGTGAAAGCAATCAAGAGACATATCACACACAAGAAAGAACATAAAGTGGCTCAAATTCTCACACAGGGTAATTCTGTCACAATCAATTCAACTCTCAAAAATCATAATCATCTTCCCAAGCAGAGAAAAGCAAGGATTTCAAACAAATCAGAGTATCAATGAAGTGAAAGGTACATCTACAACCTAAACAAAGTCCAGAAATCAAGAGAAACACATGTAAAACTGTACACAAGACACGACAAAAATAACCTAGAAAAGAAAAAAAATTTAACCAAGAAAACAAAAACTAACAAAGAAAAATAAAAATCTCCCCCAATAGACCACACTTAAACTACACAGTGTCCTCAATGTGTCATAAGCATAAGATCAGAAATCATAACAGTCAACAAATCATGGACAAGTGCAATAAAAGTAGGGAAAGGGGGAGAAGAGAGAAAGAAAACTCCCCTGATCATGGTGGCAGTTGCCAATTTTGGACTATCAGGGAGATGTCTTCCACCACAAGATCCAGCCAGGAAGTTTTGAGGAAGAATTGCTTCATCCTCCAGATTTGATCTAGCAGGGAGATATCATCCACAGCTGGATCTAAGAAGCAAAGATTGTTGATGAGCAGGTTCAGCAGGTGCTTGTTGATGTTGAAACTTTCGTGAATGCTGGCACCTTTGTCTTCCAGCATGGGTGCATGTTGGTCAAATTCATTTGTACCTCCTGCAATAGGGTTAGTGCAATGTGGTTCCAAAGAAATGACATGCAGGGGTATAACACCCAATCCCAGTGTAACAGGCTGAACAACAGATAAACTCTCATAACATGAATCAATTTCAAATTCAGAAACAATATCAACCACAGATTCAGATTCATGTTGAGTGCATGGAGAATAAACATACGAATTTGATATCAAAAATTGATTCTCATCATGCAGAGAGGAAGAATTAAAAACAGACTCATCAACAATACAATCATCAGCACACCTCTCAACAACGTAATCATCAACATAATCAAATTGAGGTATGCTTACCTCCTCTTCCTTGAAGATTGCTAAAGTGTGGGAAGATGAAGGTGGTCTACCTGGTTCAGGATTACTGCTTATTTCTGCCTGCTCCTCAAAATACTCATCACTATCCTCAGGTGCAAGGGTAGGGACATAGGATGATGGGAAAGTAGGTGGCGCAACAGCAAGCCCATGACTCTTCTCCCCATCTTCTATGTTGATGCCACTATCATCATCATCTGGAATCTGAACAGTCTGAAATGGGAACTCTGAATCTTGAGACTGTTCCTCAGTGAGTTGAGTGGCCATCTGCCCTATCTGATCAGTCATACTCTGAATGGCAGCTCCTATTTCTTGCTGGAACTGCATGTTCTCTTGCTGAAACTGAAGGTTCTGCATGGTCATCTGCTCCAACAACTCCTGCAATGTAGGCTCACAAGTAGAAGGCTGAGGAGCTATTTGGGCAGGAGCATCATATTGCTGACTTTGGTATTGCTGGACTGGTGGAGGCATACAAGTACTTTGGAATGGTGGTTCTTGATAATGATGCTGTGGAGCATTATACCATTCCAAGGTAGGGTCATTCCATCCAAGACCGTTGCTGTAACCTGATGGACAAATTTGTAAGCACCAAAATATGATGTCACAAACTTGTTTCACAATCGGCAAGTATGACCGAATCGTTTCAAGTAATAAACTTGGTAAGACCAAGTATCGTTCTCCCAAAGGACTCACGGCCTAGTTTAGTTATGTGATTTGTTGATTAGCTAAGACTTAAGAACACAATAATTGAAGTTTAATATGCAAAGACGAAAATTAAATATGTATGCATGAATTGATCAATGACAAAGACAAAAGATAAACACTTTCAAGGAAATATATGAATGAATATGTTGTTGGGGGTCAATTTCATCTCATCCACTCTCATATATTTTAGGAATTCAACATTCAAATCATCATTGTTAATGCCACTCTCTAATGTACCATTCTAGATGGCTTCTCCCTAATCAAATAGTTCATACAATTCCTAGCATTCCTAATGATTAGTTCATGAGTGCAGGAGCTTAAAGGCAACCAATATAATATTGTCAGTATAATATTGGGAGAAATTCCCCGGATCTAGATTTCCCCGTACGTGTCCGTATCAACAAAACCAATAATCATGCATTAGAATGAGTTAAACAATGCAAGCATTGAGCAAAGAGGAAAAACCCTAACTAATGATGAAAGAAAGCATATGTCTTAATTCAAAGATGTACTCAACAAATCCATATATGAGAGCTTCAAGAGATTACTTTGACTCCCCAACAAACATACAAGGTTTAGTTCACCATATTCATGGTGAACCTAGATGAATTACAATGAAAGTATGAAAGAATAAACCCAATAAAGGTGAAGAGGTAGCCTGAGCATCCAAGATCCTCCTTCAAAGGGGTGAAAGAGAGAGTGTTTGCCTCGTTTCTGCCAAAGATGCCTAACTATAGGACGTGCAAGCCCTTATATACTAATCTAGAGTTACAAAAGATTACAAAAGTCCAAGCCCAAAAAGTGCCGCTCAGCGGTATTTACCGCTCAGCGGTGATTGCGCGTCTTCTTTCTTCCCCTCAGCGGCCATTTTGCCCCTCAGCGGTTCCAACGTCACCTCTTGAGTGCCGCTCAGCGGTAGTTTGCCGCTGAGCGGTGCCTTCGACTTCTCCTTTTTGCACTCTTTCTTGTCTTTTCTAATGTCCTCTCTCTTATTCTTCACTTCTTTCACCAAATTCACCTCAAAACCTGCACAAGAACACTTAAATCAAGCATAAACCTGTCCAGCTCTCTTATTTCTGAAAATATAAACAAAAGGCATGATTTCAAGCTAGTTTCTAAGTCTAAAGGTTGCTTTTAGTATCAACTTTAAGCATGAAAATAACAGTTTTTCAACTGTTATCACAACCCCAAACTTAGAACTTTGCTTGTCCTCAAGCAAATAAAATGTAACTCCATCTCCAACCAATTCATATGATGGTTCACTCATTCAAAATCCTCTTTTCAAGATAAGTAATAACTTCACTCAAACTTAAGACCAAGAGTTCAATCAAGATGTGCACATGCTTTAGTGTTCACAAAGTCATTTAAATTCCAACAAATGCTATTTTTCATGAATGATCAATCAATTAAGCATGGATGTTCATGTGCTTATGGAATATTTCCTCACTAGGTAAAGTGTTTCACTCAACACACAAGTGTATAAGAGGTAAAGTGTTTCACTCATTCACTCCACTATCACAATGTCACATGAATCAACTTTGCCTTTCATTTAACCACAATCAAATACATTCACAAGCATGCATCATCACAAGGACTTTTCAATGGCTTATAATGTGGCTGGGCTAACAAGAAAATTGGTTTTTCTGGATCACAAAATCCTTGAGTTAAGAGAATCATAACAACACAATCTTCTTATTCATTCCCAACTTTCTTTTGCCTTTGCTTTTGCATTTGCATTGAGCTTTGCTTCTTTTTCTTTTCTTTTCTTTGCATATTCTTACTTTTTAGCTGTTAGCTCAATGCTTTTTCCTTTTTCATGTTTCCCCAATAACCCCAAACTTGAACATTTAACAATACCACACAAGATCTTCTACTTAACTCAAGGTAAAGATTTTCAATCAAGGGTGTTCAGTGTATATTTAAGGCTAAGGGTTCAAAGGATAGAACACAACGTGTTCTCTTTTAGAAGGCTAACTTTATGAATTTGGCCAATAAAAAGGGTTTCAAAAACACGGCCTTTGATCATATGATGCAAAACAAGCAATTGATTCAATCATAGAAAACCTGGGCAAAGTCATTCATGCTAACAATAACAACTCTGGAGCTCAAAACCTCACATATAAGCTCATTCACATTTGACATACACATCCTGCTTAATTTCACAATCACAATCATGATACCCTGCATTTGTTCACAAAGCTTGTGAATCACCTGTATAAGCATTTTAATGTGCACATCATCTCAACATTAATCAATCAATAAGCATCATTCAATCATTACTTATCACACAATCACAGTTAATAGCAAACCATCATAAGGAACCAGGTGTTCAATAGAGTACATCAAACCCTAATCTAAAAACAAAAACAAATAAGTTCAGAAAACTTAAACCACAAAAGCATAATCATATGATAGCATTCATCAGTAAATGCTATCTCAGCTCCTCATCAGTCCGAGCTCTCTGTATCTTCCTCTTCCTCTTCATCATCATCTTCATCAAATGCATCCTCCTCCTCAGCTTCATCTTCATCCATGTCTCGGGCTGAAGCTTCAGCTGCTTCAGCTCCTCCATGCCATGGTTCTTCTGGCCAAGCTACCACATTATGGAATTCATCCATAGTCCACCTGTGTGCTGGAGGGGTATCATACATCCCCACTATCATCTCAGCCGTGGCCACCTGCCCTCTGTGGATGGACTGCAACTGAGCACCTATAAGAGACATATACATGTCCCTCATCTGGAATGGTTCTGCCTCATGAGTATCAGCAGAAGTCCTGCTTTGTGCTGGCCTTCTCTCTCTACGAGCCTGGCGTGGTGGCACTGGCTGGGCTGCCTCCTCACCTCCACAGTACTGTCTGTAATAGGCCTCATCTATAGCTTTTCTTGGCCTCTCAAATGGTGGAACAGAAGTGTCCACCCCAGCTAGCTTGCAAAGGTGAGTGATCAAAGAAGGATGTCCCAGTGGTGCTTTGTTGTTTGAGGTGTTAGCACACACACTAATCTCATCAGCTATCACCTGCCCAATATTAACATTCAAGTTTCTGATAGCACAGTAGATGAAGAGTGCCCTGCTGAGAGTAATATCTGACACATGTGAACATGGCTGAATGTTGGCATGAGAAAATGCCATCCAATACTTTGCAAGAGGAGTCAAATTTGTCCTCCTAATATTAACCACTGAGCCAGATCTATTCCTTTGGAAGTGTCCTCCAGGTATGCACAATACTCTCTCAACATCCTCAAAGTCAGCACCTTCCTCCATGCTAAGAGCAAACTGGCATTGCTCACCAGCCCACACAGTATCCAGAAAGTTATTGATGGAGTCAGGATCATACCTGATAGCATGGCCTCTAACATAGCCCAAATAATTCTCAGCTGGATAATCACCAATCTTCTTTGCATTGGTGTAGAATTCTTTCACCACAGCTATGTTGGCAGGTGATGGATAAGTGGCTAGCTTCCCCCAATCATTCCCTAACACTTGCTCTCCAAATTGAGGAGCAAAGTTAGGTATCATTCCAACCTTTCTCTCCATTAGAAGTCTCCTGTCCTGAACCACCCTAAAGTGCTTCTCATGTTTCCTAGAGAGGAACCTGCCATTATGGGGCTGCTCTGGTTCCTTTTCCTTTCTCTTGGTTGCCATGGTTTTCAATCTCTTTCCTGAAGAGGATGCCATTCCTGCATTCAAACATAAATCCAAAACCACAGAACATGATGTTAATCATTAGTAAACACAAAACAAAACTCCTTTTGAAGCTAAACCACCGCTGAGGGCCAGAATTTCCCCTCAGCGCCACTAGTGCCACATTCAAACACGCAACAAACCAGAAAAAGCAAATCTGGCAGAGTGCCGCTCAGCGGTAAATGCCGCTCAGCGGTGATCTGCAGATTTTTGCAAATCTCGTTTTTAAACTGTCCTAACTCCACCCAAATGCAATTTTCAGTTTTCCAGTTCATAATCAAGCAGTTTAATCGGTTCAAACATCAAATATATCATCAAATCATGCATAGAAATCAAAACCCCTAAATATTCATGCTTTGACAATCACAGTCAATTTCAAGAACCCTAGAATGAACAAAATGCATTTTACTTACTTGGGTGGAGATGCTAGATGATATGAGAATGCTTCCAAACTAGAATGCTCTCTTCCAACCCCAAACTTTGATAGCACACTAGTGTAAAAGTGAGTGGAAGAGAAATTTTCTAAAGAGGGAAGAGTAAAAAGATGTGGGAAACCTAAGAGGAGATATGTGGGAGTCTTAGTGCAGAGAAGAGCTTGAAAGAATATAAAAACGCGCAGCTTAGGGTTTAAAAATACCCCAATGGGCTCGGGTTCCGCTAAGGGGAACTTAAGCCCATCTGCGATAGTACCGCTCAGCGGTAATTGCCGCTCAGCGGCACTTTCGTGATGTGCCCTTCTCCTTCTTTTCTTGACCTACGTGCCTTCCTAGCATACCCCTCATAGGTTCCCTGCAATTCAATGTTAAAAATGCTTATGCAAATCCTAAAAATAAACAAACAGAAAACAATCAATCAACTGGGTTGCCTCCCAGGTAGCGCTTGTTTAACGTCACGAGCCTGACCCAAAATCCACCAACACCCATCAGTAGGTGTTTCAAACTTACCAGCACCCATCAGTAGGTGCAAAATCTTCTCACCAACACCCATCAGTAGGTGTTACAAACTTAGTATCCTTCAGTAGATACTTAACCACCTAGCATCCTTCAGTAGATGCTAAATCCAACAAAATAATGTCCAGAATAATGTTCACAAATTACAAATTATAAAACCAAATCAAAAGTTTGTAAATCTACTGGGTTGCCTCCCAGCAAGCGCTTCTTTAACGTCACTAGCTTGACCCTGTTAAAGCTCACGTTCCATCTTCTTTATAATTGATGTAGTCCTTCCACCAACCTTTCAACTGCTTCCTTTGGACTGTTTTGGACTCTCTAGAATATGGAGACTCTATCTCTATCATCTCCTTCTCTTTAAAGCCTTTTATAACTGATAACAGTTGAAAAACTGTTATTTTCATGCTTAAAAGTGATACTAAAAGCAACCTTTAGACTTAGAAACTAGCTTGAAATCATGCATTTTGTTTATATTTTCAGAAATAAGAGAGCTGGACAGGTTTATGCTTGATTTGAGTGTTTTTGTGCAGGTTTTGAGGTGAATTTGGTGAAAGAAGTGAAGAATGAGAGAGAGGACATTAGAAAAGACAAGAAAGAGTGCAAAAAGAGAAGTCGAAGGCACCGCTCAGCGGCAAACTACCGCTGAGCGGCACTCAAGAGGTGGCGTTGGAACCGCTGAGGGGCAAATGGCCGCTGAGGGGAAGAAAGAAGACGCGTAACCACCGCTGAGCGGTAAATGGCGCTGAGCGGCACTTTTTGGGCTTGGGCTTTTGTAATCTTTTGTAACTCTAGATTAGTATATAAGGGCTTGCACGTCCTTTAGTTAGGATCTTTGGCAGAAACGAGGCAAACACTCTCTCTTTCACCCCTTTGAAGGAGGATCTTGGATGCTCAGGCTACCTCTTCCACTTTATTGGGTTTATTCTTTCATACTTTCATTGTTATTCATCTAGGTTCACCATGAATATGGTGAACTAAACCTTGTATGTTTGTTGGGGAATCAATGTAATCTCTTGAAGCTCTCATATATGGAATCTGTTGAGTACATCTTTGAATTAAGACATATGCTTTCTTTCATCATTAGTTAGGGTTTTTCCTCTTTGCTCAATGCTTGCATTGTTTAACTCATTCTAATGCATGATTATTGGTTTTGTCGATACGGACACGTACGGGGAAGTCTAGATCCGGGGAATTTCTCCCAATATTATACTGACAATATTCTATTGGTTGCCTTTAAGCTCCTGCACTCATGAACTAATCATTAGGAATGCTAGGAATTGTATGAACTATTTGATTAGGGAGAAGCCATCTAGAATGGTACATTAGAGAGTGGCATTAACAATGATGATTTGAATGTTGAATTCCTAAAATATATGAGAGTGGATGAGATGAAATTGACCCCCAACAACATATTCATTCATATATTCCATTGAAAGTGTTTATCTTTTGTCTTTGCCATTGATCAAAATTCATGCATACATGTTTATTTTCTGTCTTGCATTTTAAACTCAAATATTTCGTTTGTAAGTCTTAGTTAATCAAGAAACCACATAACTAAACTAGGCCGTGAGTCCTTTGGGAAGAACGATACTTGGTCTTACCAAGTTTTATTACTTGAACGATTCGGTCATACTTGCCGATTGTGAAACAAGTTTGTGACATCATATTTTGGTGCTTACAAATTTGTCCATCAAGTTTTTGGCGCCGTTGCCGGGGACTCGTGGTTTAACTGGTTAATTTGTGTGATTATTGATTATCTTTGACTTATTTTTTTTATTTTTAATTTAAATTTCGAATTTTTATTTTATTTTATTTTATTTTTCTGTTTATATTTTTCAGTTTGTATTTTATTTGATTTTATTTTATTTTTCTGTTTCTATTGTTCTGTTTTCTGTTTTTCTGTTTTCTATTTTTATTTTCTGTTTTTTTTTATTTTTCGGTTTTTATTTGATTTGATTTTATTTTAGGTTAGATTAGATTAGATTTTTTTTAGGTTAGATTTTATTTTATCTTTTTAGATTAGATTTTATTTTATTTTATTACATTTTATCTTTTTATCTTTTTAGGTTAGATTTTATTCTTATTCTATCTTTTAGGTTAGGTTAGATTTTATTTTATTTTATCTTTTAGATTAGATTTTATTTTTTAGATTAGGTTTTATTCTATTTTATTTGATTCTATCTTCTAAATCTTTTATCTTCTTATATCTTTTCAATCTTTATTTTCTTCTATATCTTTTTGTGCTAACAATTGTTTTTAGGGTTTTGTGCCTAATGTCTGCAGAATGCAATTTGGTCAAGAGTTTAACTATAGGGGCACTCAATTCTACCAAAGTAATCTCAACCAATGGTGGGAACCTCACTCAAGCATGGATCAAAGCCAATTTTGGCAAGCTGCTGGACAATTTGAGAACCAACCACAACAACAATGGCAGCAACAACCCTTTCTATCAGGAAGTTTGGATAGGTTGGAGGACACCCTTCAACGATTTTTGAAAAATTCCGACTCTACTCAGAAAAGCATTGAAGAATCATGTAAAAGAATGGAGATGCAACTTCGTCACATTAGTCAGATATTAAATGATGATGTTAATACTGATGTTAACCTTAAGGAGGAAGGGCAAGTCATTATCACTGAAAGTGACAAGATTCTTGATGAGGAAAAATTAGAGGGAGATGAGGAAAGGGTAGAGAGAAAAGAGAAAGAAGAGTTGAGTGAGAAAGATAAAGATGAAGAAAAAGAAAAAGAATTGGTTGAGAGAAAAGAGAGAAAGAAAATTTGTGTGAAGATAAAGAAGTTGAGGAGAAAAAGAGAAAGGAAGAAAAAAATAAAAGAAGAGAAAAAGAGAAAATTTAGGGAGAGAAAAAGGAAGAAAAAGAAGATGAGAGGAAAGAAGAAGAAATCACATGAAAAATCACATCCTCATCTAAAGAAGAATCATAGGAAGGAAAAGAAATTTAAGTGCTTTATGGAAATCTTCAAGAAATTGGAGATTAAAGTTCCTATGATTGAGACATTGCAACAGGTTCCTGGTTTGATCAAATTTCTGAAGAAGTTCAGTAGAAAGAAGAAAAAGAAGAAGGAACATGAGCTTTACTGGGTCAAGCTAATGACGTTAAAAGAGCGCTTGCTGGGAGGCAACCCAGTGGATTTAAAAACTTTTGATTTGGTTTTGTAACTTTTAAATTGTGGACATTATTCTGTAAATATTTTTGTTGGATCCAGCATCTACTGAAGGATGCTAGGTGGTTAAGCATCTACTGAAGGATGCTAGGTTTGTAACACCTACTGATGGGTGCTGGTAAGTTTGAAACACCTACTGATGGGTGTTGGTGGATTTTGGGTCAGGCTCGTGACGTTAAACAAGCGCTACCTGGGAGGCAACCCAGTTGATTGATTGTTTTCTGTTTGTCTATTTTTTTAGGATTTGCATAAGCATTTTTAACATTGAATTGCAGGGAACCTATGAGGGGTATGCTAGGAAGGCACGTAGGTCAAGAAAAGAAGGAGAAGGGCACATCAAGAAAGTGCCGCTGAGCGGCAATTACCGCTGAGCGGCAATTACCGCTGAGCGGTACTATCGCAGATGGGCTTAAGTTCCCCTTAGCGGAACCCGAGCCCATTGGGGTGTTTGTAAACCCTAAGCTGCGCGTTTTTACATTCTTTCAAGTCCTTCTCTGCACAAACACTCCCACATACTCTTCTCTTAGGTTTTCTACATCTTTTCACTCTTCCCTCTTTAGAAAATCTCTCTTCTATTCACTTTTTCACTAGTGTGCCATCAAAGTTTGGGGTTGGAAGAGAGCATTCTAGTTTGAAGGCATTCTCATTGCATCTAGTATCTCCACCCAAGTAAGTAAAATGCATTTTGTTCATTCTAGGGTTCTTGAATTTGAATGTGATTGTCAAAGCATGAATATTTAGGGGTTTTGATTTCTATGCATGATTTGATGATATATTTGATGTTTGAACCGATTAAACTGCATGATTATGAACTGGAAAACTGAAAATTGCATTTGGGTGGAGTTAGGGAAGCTTTAAAACTGATTTTTCAAAAATCTGCAGAGTTACCGCTGAGGGGTAAATTACCGCTGAGCGGCACTCTGCCAGATTTGGTTTTTTTTCTGATTTTTGCGTGTTGGAATGTGGCGCTGGTGGCGCTGAGGGGAAATTCTGGCCCTCAGCGGTGGTTTAGCCTCAAAAGGAGTTTTGTTTTGTGTTTACTAATGATTAACATCATGTTCTGTGGTTTTGGATTTATGTTTGAATGCAGGAATGGCATCCTCTTCAGGAAAGAGATTGAAAACCATGGCAACCAAGAGAAAGGAAAAGGAACCAGAGCAGCCCCATAATGGCAGGTTCCTCTCTAGGAAACATGAGAAGCACTTTAGGGTGGTTCAGGACAGGAGACTTCTAATGGAGAGAAAGGTTGGAATGATACCTAACTTTGCTCCTCAATTTGGAGAGCAAGTGTTAGGGAATGATTGGGGAAAGCTAGCCACTTATCCATCACCTGCCAACATAGCTGTGGTGAAAGAATTTTACACCAATGCAAAGAAGATTGGTGATTATCCAGCTGAGAATTATTTGGGCTATGTTAGAGGCCATGCTATCAGGTATGATCCTGACTCCATAAATAACTTTCTGGATACTGTGTGGGCTGGTGAGCAATGCCAGTTTGCTCTTAGCATGGAGGAAGGTGCTGATTATGAGGATGTGGAGAGAGTATTGTGTATACCTGGAGGACACTTCCAAAGGAATAGATCTGGCTCAGTGGTTAACATTAGGAGGACAGATTTGACTCCTCTTGCAAAGTATTGGATGGCATTTTCTCATGCCAACATTCAGCCATGTTCACATGTGTCAGATATTACTCTCAGCAGGACACTCTTCATCTACTGTGTTATCAGAAACTTGAATGTTAATATTGGGCAGGTGATAGCTGATGAGATTAGTGTGTGTGCTAACACCTCAAACAACAAAGCACCACTGGGACATCCTTCTTTGATCACTCACCTTTGCAAGCTAGCTGGGGTGGACACTTCTGTTCCACCATTTGAGAGGCCAAGAAAAGCTATAGATGAGGCCTATTACAGACAGTACTGTGGAGGTGAGGAGGCAGCCCAGCCAGTTCCACCACGCCAGGCTCGTAGAGAGAGAAGGCCAGCACAGGGCAGGACTTCTGCTGATACTCATGAGGCAGAACCATTCCAGATGAGGGACATGTATATGTCTCTTATAGGTGCTCAGTTGCAGTCCATCCACAGAGGGCAGGTGGCCACGGCTGAGATGATAGTGGGGATGTATGATACCCCTCCAGCACACAGGTGGACTATGGATGAATTCCATAATGTGGTAGCTTGGCCAGAAGAACCAGTATATGGAGGAGCTGGAGCAGCTGAAGCTTCAGCCAGAGATATGGAGGAAGATGAAGCAGAGGAGGAGGATGCATTTGATGAAGATGATGATGAAGAGGAAGAGGAAGATACAGAGAGCTCGGACTGATGAGGAGCTGAGATAGCATTTACTGATGAATGCTATCATATGATTATGCTTTTGTGGTTTAAGTTTTCTGAACTTATTTGTTTTTGTTTTTAGATTAGGGTTTGATGTACTCTATTGAACACCTGGTTTGTTATGATGGTTTGCTATTAACTGTGATTGTGTGATAAGTAATGCTTGATGATGCTTATTGATTGATTGATGTTGAGATGATGTGCACATTAAAATGCTTATACAGGTGATTCACAAGCTTTGTGAACAAATGCATAATATCATGATTGTGATTGTGAAATTAAACAGGATGTGCATGTCAAATGTGAATGAGCTTATATGTGAGGTTTTGAGCTCCAGAGTTGTTATTGTTGAATGCTATTACTTTGAAAGCATGAATGACTTTGCCCAGGTTTTCTATGATTGAATCAATTGCTTGTTTTGCATCATATGATCAAAGGCCGTGTTTTTGAAACCCTTTTTATTGGCCAAATTCATAAAGTTAGCCTTCTAAAAGAGAACACGTTGTGTTCTATCCTTTGAACCCTTAGCCTTAAACATACACTGAACACCCTTGATTGAAAATCTTTACCTTGAGTTAAGTAGAAGATCTTGTGTGGTATTGTTAAATGTTCAAGTTTGGGGTTATTTGGGAAACATGAAAAAGGAAAAAGCATTGAGCTAAGAGCTAAAAAGTAAGAATATGCAAAGAAAAGAAAAGAAAAAGAAGCAAAGCTCAATGCAAATGCAAAAGCAAAGGCAAAAGAAAGTTGGGAATGAATAAGAAGATTGTGTTGTTATGACTCTCTTAACTCAAGGATTTTGTGATCCAGAAAAACCAATTTTCTTGTTAGCCCAGCCACATTATAAGCCATTGAAAAGTCCTTGTGATGATGCATGCTTGTGAATGTATTTGATTGTGGTTAAATGAAAGGCAAAGTTGATTCATGTGACATTGTGATAGTGGAGTGAATGAGTGAAACACTTTACCTCTTATACACTTGTGTGTTGAGTGAAACACTTTACCTAGTGAGGAAAGATTCCATAAGCACATGAACATCCATGCTTAATTGATTGATCATTCATGAAAAATAGCATTTGTTGGAACTTAAATGACTTTGTGAACACTAAAGCATGTGCACATCTTGAATTAACTCTCGGTCATAAGTTTGAGTGAAGTTTTTACTTATCTTGAAAATAGGATTTTGAATGAGTGAACCATCATATGAATTGGTTGGAGATGGAGTTACATTTTGTTTGCTTGAGGACAAGCAAAGTTCTAAGTTTGGGGTTGTGATAACAGTTGAAAAACTGTTATTTTCATGCTTAAAAGTGATACTAAAAGCAACCTTTAGACTTAGAAACTAGCTTGAAATCATGCATTTTGTTTATATTTTCAGAAATAAGAGAGCTCGACAGGTTTATGCTTGATTTGAGTGTTTTTGTGCAGGTTTTGAGGTGAATTTGGTGAAAGAAGTGAAGAATGAGAGAGAGGACATTAGAAAAGACAAGAAAGAGTGCAAAAAGAGAAGTCGAAGGCACCGCTCAGCGGCAAACTACCGCTGAGCGGCACTCAAGAGGTGGCGTTGGAACCGCTGAGGGGCAAATGGCCGCTGAGGGGAAGAAAGAAGACGCGTAACCACCGCTGAGCGGTAAATGGCGCTGAGCGGCACTTTTTGGGCTTGGGCTTTTGTAATCTTTTGTAACTCTAGATTAGTATATAAGGGCTTGCACGTCCTTTAGTTAGGATCTTTGGCAGAAACGAGGCAAACACTCTCTCTTTCACCCCTTTGAAGGAGGATCTTGGATGCTCAGGCTACCTCTTCCACTTTATTGGGTTTATTCTTTCATACTTTCATTGTTATTCATCTAGGTTCACCATGAATATGGTGAACTAAACCTTGTATGTTTGTTGGGGAATCAATGTAATCTCTTGAAGCTCTCATATATGGAATCTGTTGAGTACATCTTTGAATTAAGACATATGCTTTATTTCATCATTAGTTAGGGTTTTTCCTCTTTGCTCAATGCTTGCATTGTTTAACTCATTCTAATGCATGATTATTGGTTTTGTCGATACGGACACGTACGGGGAAGTCTAGATCCGGGGAATTTCTCCCAATATTATACTGACAATATTCTATTGGTTGCCTTTAAGCTCCTGCACTCATGAACTAATCATTAGGAATGCTAGGAATTGTATGAACTATTTGATTAGGGAGAAGCCATCTAGAATGGTACATTAGAGAGTGGCATTAACAATGATGATTTGAATGTTGAATTCCTAAAATATATGAGAGTGGATGAGATGAAATTGACCCCCAACAACATATTCATTCATATATTCCATTGAAAGTGTTTATCTTTTGTCTTTGCCATTGATCAAAATTCATGCATACATGTTTATTTTCTGTCTTGCATTTTAAACTCAAATATTTCGTTTGTAAGTCTTAGTTAATCAAGAAACCACATAACTAAACTAGGCCGTGAGTCCTTTGGGAAGAACGATACTTGGTCTTACCAAGTTTTATTACTTGAACGATTCGGTCATACTTGCCGATTGTGAAACAAGTTTGTGACATCATATTTTGGTGCTTACAAATTTGTCCATCAAGTTTTTGGCGCCGTTGCCGGGGACTCGTGGTTTAACTGGTTAATTTGTGTGATTATTGATTATCTTTGACTTATTTTTTTTATTTTTAATTTAAATTTCGAATTTTTATTTTATTTTATTTTATTTTTCTGTTTATATTTTTCAGTTTGTATTTTATTTGATTTTATTTTATTTTTCTGTTTCTATTGTTCTGTTTTCTGTTTTTCTGTTTTCTATTTTTATTTTCTGTTTTCTTCCAATTGCTTGGTGATCTGACCCATCTGAATCTCCAAATTCTTTATAGCAGCTTCAGTGCTCTTTTGAGAAGATTCAGTTTTCTGTATGAATTGCTGAAGAGTTTCTTCCAACCTTGTTGATCTGTCATTAAGCATAGATAATTGTTGCCACAAGGTTGGTTGCTGCTGCTGCTTATTATACTGATTAGCCTGCCCAGTTTGTCCTTGGCCAATGCTTGGATGTGGTTTCCAACCCTGATTATAATTCCCTTGACGGTATGGAAACTGATTAGCCATGAAGTTAACATCCTCCACGGCCTCCACTGGAAAAGCACACTGGCCATTTATGTGATCACCTCCACATAGTTCGCACAACTGGGTTTGTATCTGGGCAGCAGACTTCAACTCTTTAGGTAATTGAGCCAAAGTTTTTGTCAGAGTCTCTAGCTGTTGAGTTAGAATTTTATTCTGTGCTAGCAGAGCATCATGCGTTTGTAATTGTAGAACCCCTTTCTGTGGCATAGGAGCTCCTCTTTCATTGTACAACTCATTATCACTTGTAGCCATATTTTCAATGATTTCAGTTGCTTCCTCTGGAGTCTTCCATTTGATATTGCCTCCAGCTGAGGCATCTAGCATCATCTTGGTTTGTGAACCAAGCCCTCCAAGGAAAGTTAGGACTACTTCTTGATCTTCAAAGCCATGCGTGGGAGTTTTACGTAACAAGCTTTTATACCTATCCCATGCATGTCCAAGTGATTCTTCCATGCCCTGCTTGAATGAAGATATCTCTTGCTTTCCCTTAGTCACTTTAGATTGTGGGAAGTATTTATTCAAAAACTTTGCAACCACTGCTTCCCACTCCGTGAAACTTTCTTCTGGAAAAGAGTTCAACCAAAGCTTAGCATTGCCTCCCAATGAGAAAGGAAACAAGCTAAGTTTGATAGCTTCGTCTGGCACCCCATTAATCTTGACCGTGTTACAGATCTCATTAAATGTTGTAAGGTGCTCATATGGGCTTTCATGTGATAACCCATTAAATTGATTACTCTTTACCAGTTGAATTAATGCTGGTTTGACCTCCATGTTGGCTGCATTGACTCTAGGTCGAGCTATGCTATTGAAGTGCTGAGGTCCAGCAAGATTAGTGTAATCTGCAAGAGTTCTTCTAGCATTATTATTGTTCTCCATACTCCCTGTGCTATGAACAGAACCTTGTGGTGATGATTGTAGGAGAGTTTCAGGAGAAGGGAAAAGTTCTCTGGATGTTCTGATTCTTCTCCTCCTTCTACTCTCGTCTAGCCCTTCAAGTAGTGGTTCTGTTGTTTTCTTACTTCTAGTTCGAATTGCCTCCTGCATGCACAAGAAAACAAAACCCTAGAAAAGATTTGTTAGCACAAAAAGATATAGAAGAAAATAAAGATTGAAAAGATATAAGAAGATAAAAGATTTAGAAGATAGAATCAAATAAAATAGAATAAAACCTAATCTAAAAAATAAAATCTAATCTAAAAGATAAAATAAAATAAAATCTAACCTAACCTAAAAGATAGAATAAGAATAAAATAAAATCTAACCTAAAAAGATAAAAAGATAAAATCTAATAAAATAAAATAAAATCTAACCTAAAAAGATAAAAAGATAAAATACAATAAAAACAGAAAAATAAAAACAAAAATTCAAATTAAAGTCAAAGATAATCAATAATCACACAAATTAACGAGTTAAACCATGAATCCCCGGCAACGGCGCCAAAAACTTGATGGACAAATTTGTAAGCACCAAAATATGATGTCACAAACTTGTTTCACAATCGGCAAGTATGACCGAATCGTTTCAAGTAATAAACTTGGTAAGACCAAGTATCGTTCTCCCAAAGGACTCACGGCCTAGTTTAGTTATGTGATTTGTTGATTAGCTAAGACTTAAGAACACAATAATTGAAGTTTAATATGCAAAGACGAAAATTAAATATGTATGCATGAATTGATCAATGACAAAGACAAAAGATAAACACTTTCAAGGAAATATATGAATGAATATGTTGTTGGGGGTCAATTTCATCTCATCCACTCTCATATATTTTAGGAATTCAACATTCAAATCATCATTGTTAATGCCACTCTCTAATGTACCATTCTAGATGGCTTCTCCCTAATCAAATAGTTCATACAATTCCTAGCATTCCTAATGATTAGTTCATGAGTGCAGGAGCTTAAAGGCAACCAATATAATATTGTCAGTATAATATTGGGAGAAATTCCCCGGATCTAGATTTCCCCGTACGTGTCCGTATCAACAAAACCAATAATCATGCATTAGAATGAGTTAAACAATGCAAGCATTGAGCAAAGAGGAAAAACCCTAACTAATGATGAAAGAAAGCATATGTCTTAATTCAAAGATGTACTCAACAAATCCATATATGAGAGCTTCAAGAGATTACTTTGACTCCCCAACAAACATACAAGGTTTAGTTCACCATATTCATGGTGAACCTAGATGAATTACAATGAAAGTATGAAAGAATAAACCCAATAAAGGTGAAGAGGTAGCCTGAGCATCCAAGATCCTCCTTCAAAGGGGTGAAAGAGAGAGTGTTTGCCTCGTTTCTGCCAAAGATGCCTAACTATAGGACGTGCAAGCCCTTATATACTAATCTAGAGTTACAAAAGATTACAAAAGTCCAAGCCCAAAAAGTGCCGCTCAGCGGTATTTACCGCTCAGCGGTATTTACCGCTCAGCGGTGATTGCGCGTCTTCTTTCTTCCCCTCAGCGGCCATTTTGCCCCTCAGCGGTTCCAACGTCACCTCTTGAGTGCCGCTCAGCGGTAGTTTGCCGCTGAGCGGTGCCTTCGACTTCTCCTTTTTGCACTCTTTCTTGTCTTTTCTAATGTCCTCTCTCTTATTCTTCACTTCTTTCACCAAATTCACCTCAAAACCCGCACAAGAACACTTAAATCAAGCATAAACCTGTCCAGCTCTCTTATTTCTGAAAATATAAACAAAAGGCATGATTTCAAGCTAGTTTCTAAGTCTAAAGGTTGCTTTTAGTATCAACTTTAAGCATGAAAATAACAGTTTTTCAAATGTTATCATAACCATACTGCACAAGGGAGAATTTGCTCAGAAACTGATGCTCAAGATATCCCCAATCGGTAACGGATCTCAGAGGGAGAGAGTCTTTCCAATCCTTAGCTGCTCCTTGTAATGAATGCGGAAATGCGCTCAAGAAAATGTAATCAAGAGGGACATCTGGAGGCTTCATTGAAGAGCACATGATGTGGAGCTCCTCCAAATGTCTGTGTGGGCATTCTCCTGCAAAACCATGAAACTTAGGCAGCAAATGTATCAGTCCAGGGGTGAGATCGCAATGAAGATCATCCTCCTTAAGTGAAATCGGCTCACAAAGAGCACTCTCAGAAATTAGAGGATGAGTCGTATTGTTCTCAACATAGAAATCAGCAGAATATGAATTACAATCAGAGTAACATGCAGAAGGAGAATCATAATCAGAGGCACTAGCAAAACAAGCAGTGTTCACGAAATCAAAATAGGTAGACATGGAAAAAGAAGAATACTAAAAATCACGAAACAAATAAAACACAACACATTTATACATGCAACACGCACACACAAAATAGAACATCACATCACAACACAAGACAAAACACAACACACACAAACACAACAAAAACCTAAGACCGAACCGTTGGTCCCCGGCAGCGGCGCCATTTTGATGAGAGGGTCGCACCTCACACAAAAGTTGATTGCAAAATTAATGCAGTATAAACTAGGAAGTGACTCCTAGGTCGTCTCTCCAGGACCAAATGGGGTTCAGTCTCAGATCAACACGTAGTGGGGGGGGGGGTTTTTGTGAAAGATTTGTAACTGTAATTGAACTTAAATTAAAATGAGAGTTAAACACAACCGAACATAATTGACAACCTTAAAGTGAATGAAAATATTAAACCGAACAATGCAAAGATAAATTTCCAAACACAATTAAAATGTTATTCAATTGCAACACTAAAGCTAAAAATGAAATGCACATTACAACTTGGAATGAAAATTCAAATAAACAGAGATGTTAACCAATTAAAATACAAAGTCACTGGAATAAAAGAAACAAGGTTTAGCTAATAATTAAAATGCTCATTGCAGTGGAATTAAAGAAACACACTTAGCTAATAAACTTCAATTCAAATTTAAATGCATTGGGTATAAACGAAATGCCAAAGTGCACGACACATTAAAATGCAATTAATTCCCGGAATAGAGTGTGTGCACCGCTTCTACTAAAATGAAAATTAAATGTGCTTTTCAAATGGAAATTAAATGAAAGTGGTGATTGCTCCTTCCAGCAGTGACATTGATGGAGTGAAACATTTAATTTAAAAATTGCATGAACAAAATGAAAAAGGGGCAAGGAGTAAAACAAAATTGGAATTAGCGTGGAACTCCAACACGTTCCAGCTCTCCATTGCAGTAGCCAACACGTCCCAGCTCTTCCATGTGCCATTCTGCAAAGCTTCCACCGTGACACCATTCATGCCTAACTCCATGTGCTTCTATTTAAAAGAAAGAAAAAAAATATCCTGCGTGCTGCGAAAATGAAAAGGGACGGAATAACAAATGCAACCAAAGTAATTAATGTTGAGCTATCTCCATCATTCATGTGTTTCCTTCAAATTAAAAATGTTCCCAGCCAAAAGAAAAAGTTTGAAAACCCAACACCTAAAACTAAAAACCGAGAGAATCAATTCCCCTCTGCAAGTACCGGCTGGACCTCAAATCCCCTCCAGCACCTCCTAGACATCACCGTCCATCCTCGTAACCTTTTTCTCTCTCCAAAAGTAAAAGCCCCTTAAGAGCCGTGACACCACTGCCCTCAATAATTAATCATTGTGCTTTATCTAAAAATAAAGAAAATGCATTGCTTGTGGATATTAAAGAAAGAAAACGTGAATCACGGTGCTTTCAAGACGTGACAGAGGTGCCTCTTGGACGTGCGTATTGCTCCTGGACGTTTGTTGGATGGACGCTCGTGCTGGATGGAAGAAGGCGCTGGATGCGAATCAGCTGGGAGTGTGAAAGAATGGGCGTGTGCTGGACCGCAACTATTGGACGTGCGGCCTGGATGTGTGCGGACGTGCGCTGTGGAGTGTGTTGGACGTGCGCTGCCTTCCACTCTGCTGGACGTTCGTGCTGGATGTGTGCGGACGTGCTGGACGTGCGCTGAAGTGTTGGACGCTCGTGCTATCCGCGAGAAGCCAAATCAGGACGTGCGTGCCATCTGCTGGACGCTCCCCATTCTCATGGGCCTCCGTGTGCTACTGGGCTGCTTCCGTGTGCACCTCCAAACTGCTTTTCTCTGCTGGACCGTGAGCGCTTTCTTCAAAGCTGTTGGGTGCTCTTTACTCCAAGCACCTCTTCAAGTGGACCAGGCCGTGTGATGTGTTTTTCGTTCCAGCAAGCAACATGCACATCTCCAAGTGCACCCCCAAATATGGAATTCACACCTCCTCACTCATTTAGCCTCTAAATGTCCCAAATTGTATTTCCAAAATTTTCCCTACAATTAATAATGCAAATAATTAGCTCAAATCATTCAAATTAATTAAAATAAGAATTTCTGATCAAATGAAGCACAATTAGGAAAAATGGGAAAATACCGGACATTTAAGTACAATTCCCTGATTAATTCTAGCACACTAAACTAAGTGAAGTGAATAAAATATTGACTCATCATGGAGGCAGTCGAGGAAGTTGACGAAGTGGAGGAAGTGGAGGAAGTGGACGAGGTTGACAAAGTTGACGAATTGGACAAAGTGGAGGAAGTTAAGGAAGTGGATGAAGTGGAGGAAGTGGAGGAAGTGGAGGAAGTAGACGAAGTGGAGGAAGTTGAGGAAGTTGAGGAAGTTGAGGAAATGGACGAAGTGGGGGAGGTGGAGGAAGTGGAGGAAGTTGACGAAGTGGACGAAGTGGAGTATGTGGAGGAAATGGAGGAAGTGTAGGAAGTGGACGAAATGGTTGAAGTTGACGAAGTGGACGAAGTTGACGAAGTGGACGAAGTGGACGAAGTGGACGAAGTGGACGAAGTGGAAGAAGTAGGGAAGTAGGCAAAGAAAGTGGAGGAAGTGGCCGAAGTGGAAGAAGTGGAGGAAGTGGAGGAAGTGGAGGAAGTGCAGGAAATGGAAAAAATGGACGAAGTGGAAGAAGGTGAGGTAGTGGAGGAAGTGGAGGAAGTTGAAGAAGTGGACGAAGTTGCCAAAGTGGAGGAAGTGGACGAAGTTGACGAAGTGGACGAAGTTGACGAAGTGGACGAAGTGGAAAAAGTGGACGAAGTGAACGAAGTGGACGAAGTGGAAAAAGTGGAGGAAGTGGACAAAGGGGACGAAGGGGACGAAGTGGAGGAAGTGGACGAAGTTGAGGAAGTGGACGAAGTGGACGAAGTGGACGAAGTGGACAAAGTGGAGGAAGTGGACGAAGTGGAGGAAGTTGAAGAAGTGGAAGAAGTGGAAAAAGTGGACGAAGTGGACGAAGGGGACGAAGGGGACGAAGTGGAGGAAGTGGACGAAGTTGAGGAAGTGGACGAAGTGGACAAAGTGGAGAGAGTGGACGAAGTGGAGGAAGTTGAGGAAGTGGAGGAAGTGGACGAAGTGGAGGATGTGGAGGAAATGGACGAAGTGGACGAAGTGGTTGAAGTGGACGAAGTTGACGAAGTGGACGAAGTGGAGGAAGTGGAGGAAGTGGAGGAAGTTGACGAAGTGGACGAAGTGGACGAAGCGGACGAAAAGGACGAAGTTGACGAAGTGGACGAAGCGGAGGAAGTGGAGGAAGTGGAAGAAGTGGAGGAAGTTGAAGAAGTGGACGAAGTTGACGAAGTGGAGGAAGTAGAAGAAGTGGAGGAAGTGGAGGATGTAGACGAAATGGAGGAAGTGGAGGAAAGGGAGGAAGTTGAGCAAGTTGAGGAAATGGACGAAGTGGAGGAAGTGGAGGAAGTTGACGAAGTGGAGGAAGTTGACGAAGTGGAGGAAGTGGATGAAGTGGAGGAAGTGGAGGAAATGGAGGAAGTGGACGAAGTGGATGAAGTGGTCGAAGTTGACGAAGTGGAAGAAGTAGAAGAAGTGGAGGAAGTTGACGAATTGGAGGAAGTGGACGAAGTGGAGGAAGATGACGAAGTGGACAAAGTGGAAGAAGTGGAGGTAGTGGAGGAAGTGGAGGAAGTTGAAGAAGTGGAGGAAGTTGAAGAAGTGGACGAAGTTGACGAAGTGGACGAACTGGACGAAGTGGAGGATGTAGAGGAAATGGAGGAAGCAGACGGAGTCGAAGAAGTGGAGGAAGTGGACGAAGAGGAGGAAGTGCACGAAGTGGAAGAAGTGGAGAAAGTGGACGAAGTGGAGGAAGTTGAGGAAGTTGAGGAAGTGGACGAATTGGGGGAGGTGGAGGCAGTCGAGGAAGTTGACGAAGTGGAGGAAATGGAGGAAGTGGACGAGGTTGACAAAGTTGACGAAGTTGACGAAGTGGACAAAGTGGAGGAAGTTGAGGAAGTGGATGAGGTGGAGGAAGTGGACGAAGTGGAGGAAGTAGACGAAGTGGAGGAAGTTGAGGAAGTTGAGGAAGTTGAGCAAATGGACGAAGTGGGGGAGGTGGAGGAAGTGGAGGAAGGTGACGAAGTGGACGAAATGGACAAAGTAGAGTATGTGGAGGAAATGGACGAAGTGTAGGAAGTGGAAGAAGTGGTCAAAGTTGACGAAGTGGACGAAGTTGACGAAGTGGACGAAGTGGACGAAGTGGACGAAGTGGACGAAGTGGAAGAAGTAGAGGAAGTAGGCAAAGAAAGTGGAGGAAGTGGACGATGTGGACGAAGTTGAGGAAGTGGAGGAAGTGGCCGAATTGGAAGAAGTGGAGGAAGTGGAGGAAGTGCAGGAAATGGACAAAGTGGACGAAGTGGAAGAAGTTGAGGTAGTGGAGGAAGTGGAGGAAGTTGAAGAAGTGGACGAAGTTGCCGAAGTGGAGGAAGTGGACGAAGTGGACAAAGTAGACGAAGTGGACGAAGAAGGGGACGAAGGGGATGAAGTGGAGGAAGTGGACGAACTTGAGGAAGTGGACGAAGTGGACAAAGTGGAGGAAGTGGACGAAGTGGAGGAAGTTGAAGAAGTGGAGGAAGTGGAGGAAGTGGAGGATGTGGAAGAAATGGACGTAGTGGACAAAGTGGTCGAAGTGGACGAAGTTGACGAAGTGGACGAAGTGGAGGAAGTGGAGGAAGTGGATGCAGTGGTCGAAGTGGACGAAGTGGACAAAGTGGAGGAAATGGAGGAAGTGGACGGAGTGGTCGAAGTGGACGAAGTGGACAAAGTGCAGGAAGTTGAGGAAGTTGACGAAGTGGAGGAAGTTGACGAAGTGGAGGAAGTGGACGAAGGGGACGAAGTGAAGCAAGTGAAAGAAGTAGGGGAAGTGGAGGATGTGGACGAAGTGGACGAAGTGCTCAAAATGGATGAACTGGACGAAGTGGAAGAAGTGGAGGAATTGGAGTATGTTGAAGAAGTGGACGAAGTTGACGAAGTTGACGAAGTGGTGGAAGTGGACGAAGTGGAGGAAGTGGGGGATGTAGACGAAATGGAGGAAGTGGAGCAAGTTGACGAAGTGGTCGAAGTGGACGAAAAGGACGAAGTTGATGAAGTGGACGAAGTGGACGAAGTGGAGGAAGTGGAACAAGTGGAGGAAGTTGAAGAAGTGGACGAAGTTGACGAAGTGGAGGAAGTGGACGAAGTGGAGGAAGTGGAGGATGTAGACGAAATGGAGGAAATGGAGGAAAGGAAGGAAGTTGAGCAAGTTGAGGAAATGGACGAAGTGGAGGAAGTGGAGGAAGTGGAGGAAGTTGACGAAGTGGAGGAAGTTGACGAAGTAGAGGAAGTGGAGGAAGTTGACGAAGTGGAGGAAGTGGATGAAGTGGAGGAAGTGGAGGAAATGGAGGAAGTGGACGAAGTGGTCGAAGTTGACGAAGTTGACGAAGTGGAAGAAGTAGAAGAAGTGGATGAAGTTGACGAATTGGAGGAAGTGGGCGAAGTGGAGGAAGATGACGAAGTGGACGAAGTGGAAGAAGTGGAGGTAGTGGAGGAAGTGGAGGAAGTTGAAGAAGTGGACGAAGTTGACGAAGTGGACTAACTGGACGAAGTGGAGGAAGTGGAGGAAATGGAGGAAGCAGACGAAGTGGAGGAAGTGGAGGAAGTGGAGGAAGTTGAAGAAGTGGACGAAGTTGACGAAGTGGACTAACTGGACGAAGTGGAGGAAGTGGAGGAAATGGAGGAAGCAGACGAAGTGGAGGAGGTGGAGGAAGTGGACGAAGGGGAGAAAGTGGACGAAGTGTAGGAAGTTGAGGAAGTTGAGGAAGTGGACGAATTGGGGGAGGTGGAGGCAGTCGAGGAAGTTGACGAAGTGGACGAAGTGGAGGAAGTGGACGAGGTTGACAAAGTTGACGAATTGGACAAAGTGGAGGAAGTTAAGGAAGTGGATGAAGTGGAGGAAGTGGAGGAAGTGGAGGAAGTGGAGGAAGTAGACGAAGTGGAGGAAGTTGAGGAAGTTGAGGAAGTTGAGGAAATGGACGAAGTGGGGGAGGTGGAGGAAGTGGAGGAAGTTGACGAAGTGGACGAAGTGGAGTATGTGGAGGAAATGGAGGAAGTGTAGGAAGTGGACGAAATGGTTGAAGTTGACGAAGTGGACGAAGTGGACGAAGTGGACGAAGTGGACGAAGTGGAAGAAGTAGGGAAGTAGGCAAAGAAAGTGGAGGAAGTGGCCGAAGTGGAAGAAGTGGAGGAAGTGGAGGAAGTGGAGGAAGTGCAGGAAATGGAAAAAGTGGACGAAGTGGAAGAAGGTGAGGTAGTGGAGGAAGTGGAGGAAGTTGAAGAAGTGGAAGAAGTTGCCAAAGTGGAGGAAGTGGACGAAGTTGACGAAGTGGACGAATTTGACGAAGTGGACGAAGTGGAAAAAGTGGACGAAGTGAACGAAGTGGACGAAGTGGAAAAAGTGGAGGAAGTGGACGAAGGGGACGAAGGGGACGAAGTGGAGGAAGTGGACGAAGTTGAGGAAGTGGACGAAGTGGACGAAGTGGACAAAGTGGAGGAAGTGGACGAAGTGGAGGAAGTTGAAGAAGTGGAGGAAGTGGAAAAAGTGGACGAAGTGGACGAAGGGGACGAAGGGGACGAAGTGGAGGAAGTGGACGAAGTTGAGGAAGTGGACGAAGTGGACAAAGTGGAGAGAGTGGACGAAGTGGAGGAAGTTGAAGAAGTGGAGGAAGTGGATGAAGTGGAGGATGTGGAGGAAATGGACGAAGTGGACGAAGTGGTTGAAGTGGACGAAGTTGACGAAGTGGACGAAGTGGAGGAAGTGGAGGAAGTGGAGGAAGTGGAGGAAGTTGACGAAGTGGACGAAGCGGACGAAAAGGACGAAGTTGACGAAGTGGACGAAGCGGAGGAAGTGGAGGAAGTGGAAGAAGTGGACGAAGTTGAAGAAGTGGACGAAGTTGACGAAGTGGAGGAAGTAGAAGAAGTGGAGGAAGTGGAGGATGTAGACGAAATGGAGGAAGTGGAGGAAAGGGAGGAAGTTGAGCAAGTTGAGGAAATGGACGAAGTGGAGGAAGTGGAGGAAGTTGACGAAGTGGAGGAAGTGGAGGAACTTGACGAAGTAGAGGAAGTGGAGGAAGTTGACGAAGTGGAGGAAGTTGACGAAGTGGAGGAAGTGGATGAAGTGGAGGAAGTGGAGGAAATGGAGGAAGTGGACGAAGTGGATGAAGTGGTCGAAGTTGACGAAGTGGAAGAAGTAGAAGAAGTGGAGGAAGTTGACGAATTGGAGGAAGTGGACGAAGTGGAGGAAGATGACGAAGTGGACAAAGTGGAAGAAGTGGAGGTAGTGGAGGAAGTGGAGGAAGTTGAAGAAGTGGAGGAAGTTGAAGAAGTGGACGAAGTTGACGAAGTGGACGAACTGGACGAAGTGGAGGAAGTAGAGGAAATGGAGTAAGCAGACGGAGTGGAAGAAGTGGAGGAAGTGGACGAAGAGGAGGAAGTGCACGAAGTGGAGAAAGTGGACGAAGTGGAGGAAGTTGAGGAAGTTGAGGAAGTGGACGAATTGGGGGAGGTGGAGGCAGTCGAGGAAGTTGACGAAGTGGAGGAAATGGAGGAAGTGGACGAGGTTGACAAAGTTGACGAAGTTGACGAAGTGGACAAAGTGGAGGAAGTTGAGGAAGTGGATGAGGTGGAGGAAGTGGACGAAGTGGAGGAAGTAGACGAAGTGGAGGAAGTTGAGGAAGTTGAGGAAGTTGAGCAAATGGACGAAGTGGGGGAGGTGGAGGAAGTGGAGGAAGGTGACGAAGTGGACGAAATGGACAAAGTAGAGTATGTGGAGGAAATGGAGGAAGTGTAGGAAGTGGAAGAAGTGGTCAAAGTTGACGAAGTGGACGAAGTTGACGAAGTGGACGAAGTGGACGAAGTGGACGAAGTGGAAGAAGTAGAGGAAGTAGGCAAAGAAAGTGGAGGAAGTGGACGATGTGGACGAAGTTGAAGAAGTGGAGGAAGTGGCCGAATTGGAAGAAGTGGAGGAAGTGGAGGAAGTGCAGGAAATGGACAAAGTGGACGAAGTGGAAGAAGTTGAGGTAGTGGAGGAAGTGGAGGAAGTTGAAGAAGTGGACGAAGTTGCCGAAGTGGAGGAAGTGGACGAAGTGGACAAAGTAGACGAAGTGGACGAAGAAGGGGACGAAGGGGATGAAGTGGAGGAAGTGGACGAACTTGAGGAAGTGGACGAAGTGGACAAAGTGGAGGAAGTGGACGAAGTGGAGGAAGTTGAAGAAGTGGAGGAAGTGGAGGAAGTGGAGGATGTGGAAGAAATGGACGAAGTGGACAAAGTGGTCGAAGTGGACGAAGTTGACGAAGTGGAGGAAGTGGAGGAAGTGGAGGAAGTGGATGCAGTGGTCGAAGTGGACGAAGTGGACAAAGTGGAGGAAATGGAGGAAGTGGACGGAGTGGTCGAAGTGGACGAAGTGGACAAAGTGCAGGAAGTTGAGGAAGTTAACGAAGTGGAGGAAGTTGACGAAGTGGAGGAAGTGGACGAAGGGGACGAAGTGAAGCAAGTGAAAGAAGTAGGGGAAGTG
This sequence comes from Vigna umbellata, assembly GCF_029865625.1. Lineage (NCBI taxonomy): Eukaryota > Viridiplantae > Streptophyta > Magnoliopsida > Fabales > Fabaceae > Vigna > Vigna umbellata. The sequence continues at coordinate 777,653 of NC_142174.1, read as the reverse complement.
GAGGATGTGGACGAAGTGGACGAAGTGCTCAAAATGGATGAACTAGACGAAGTGGAAGAAGTGGAGGAATTGGAGGATGTTGAAGAAGTGGACGAAGTTGACGAAGTTGACGAAGTGGTGGAAGTGGACAAAGTGGAGGAAGTGGGGGATGTAGACGAAATGGAGGAAGTGGAGCAAGTTGACGAAGTGGACGAAGTGGGCGAAAGGGACGAAGTGGAGGAAGTGGAGGACATGGAGGAAGTGGAGGAAGTGGAGAAAGTAGAGGAAGTGGAGGAAGTGGAGGAAGTTGAAGAAGTGGACGAAGTGGACGAAGTCGAGGAAGTGGAGGAAATGGAGGAAGTGGACGAAGTGGTCGAAGTTGACGAAGTGGACGAAGTGGACGAAGTGGACGAAATGGATGAAGATGAAGAAGTGGACGAAGTTGACGAACTTCACGAAGTGGACGAAACGGACAAAGTGGAACAAGTGGACGAAGTTGAGGAAGTGGAGGAAGTTGATGAAGTTGACGAAGTGGAGGAAGTGGAGGAATTTGATGAAGTGCACGAAGTGGACGAAGGGGACGAAGTGGAGGAAGTGGAGGAAGTGGAGGAGGCTGAAGAAGTGGACATAGTGGACGAAGTGGAGGGAATGAAGGAAGTGGACGAAGCGGTCGGGGTGGACGAAGTGGACAAATTGGACGAAGTGGAAGAAGTGGACGAAGTGGGCTTAGCGGAGGATGTGGACGAAGTTGACGAAGTGGAGGAAGTGGACGAAGGGGACGAAGTGAAGGAAGTGCAGGAAGTGCAGGAAGTGGAGGAAGTTGAAGAAGTGGACGAAGTGGAGGAAGTGCAGGAAGTGGAGGAAGTGAATGAAGTGGACGATGTGGACGAAGTGGGGGAAGTGGATGGAGTAGACGAAGTGGATGAAGCGGACGAAGTGGACGAAGTTGACGAAGTGGAAGAAGTGGTCGAAGTCGACGAAGTCGACGAAGTGGAGGAAGTGGAGGAAGTGGAGGAAGTTGACGAAGTGCATGGAGGAAGTCGAGGAAGTGGACGAAGTTCATGAAGTGGACGAAGTGGAGAAAGTGGACGAAGTGGACGAAGTGGAGAAAGTGGACGAAGTGGACGAAGATGAAGAAGTGGAGAAAGTGGAGGAAGTGGAGGAAGAGGATGAAGTGGACGAAGTGGGGGAAGTGGACAAAGTTGAGGAAGTGGACGAAGTTGACGAAGTGGACGAAGTGGAGGAAGTGCAGGAAGTTGACGAAGTGGATGATGGGGACGAAGTGGAGGAAGTGGAGGAGGTGGATGAAGTGGAGGAAGTGGAGGAAATCAACGAAGTGGAGGAAGGGGAGGAAGTGGATAAAGGACGATGGGGACAAAGTGAAGGTAGTGGAGGAAGTGGAGGAAGTGAAGGAAGTTGAGGAAGTTGAGGAAGTGGTCGAAGTGTAGGAAGTGGAGGAAGTGGAGGAAGTCGACGAAATGGACGAAGTTTAGGAAGTGGAGGAAGTGGACGAAGTTGACGAAATGGAGAAAGTGGAGGAAGTGGAAGAAGTGGACGAAGTTAATGAAGTGGAGGAAGTGGTCGAAGTGGACGAAGTAGACGAAGTGAACTAAGTGGACAAAGTGGAGGAAGTTGACGAAGTGGACGACGTGGAGGAAGTTGAGGAAGTGGAGGAAGCGGACGAAATGGACGAAGTTGACGAAGTGGAGAAAGTGAACGAAGTGGAGGAAGTGGAGGAAGGGGACGAAGTTGGGGAAGTGGACGGAGTTGACAAAGTGGACGAACCAGACGAAGTGGAGGAAGTGGAGGAAGTTGATGAAGTGGACGAAGTGGACGAAGTGGAGGAAGTTGACGAAGTGGAGGAAGTGGACGATGGGGACGAAGTGGAGGAAGTGGACGATGGGGACGAAGTGAAGGTAATGGAGGAAGTGAAGGAAGTGTAGGAAGTTGAGGAAGTTGAGGAAGTGGTCAGAGTGGAGGAAGTGGAGGAAGTCGACGAAATGGACGAAGTTGAGGAAGTGGACGAAGTTGACGAAGTAGACAAAGTGGACGAATGGGACTAAGTGGACGAAGTGGACGACGTGGAGGAAGTTTAGGAAGTGGAGGAAGTGGACGAAGAGGAGCAAGTGGAGCAAGTGGAGCAAGTGGGGGAAGTTCACGAAGTGGACGAAGAAGATGAAGTGGGAGGAAGAGGACGAAGTGGAAGAAGTGGAGGAAGTGGAGGAAGTTGAGGAAGAGGTGGAAATGGACGTAGTGGAAGAAGTGGAGGAAGTGGAAGAAGTGGAGGAAGTGGACGAAGTGGACGAAGTTGACGAAGTGGAGGAAGTGGAGGAAGTGGAAGAAGTGGAGGAAGTGGTCAAAGTGGACGAACTGGAAGAAGTGGAGGAAGTGGAGGAAGTGGACGAAGTGGAGGAAGTGGAGGAAGTGGAAGAAGTGGAGGAAGCACTAGTGGAAAAATAGTATATTATGACTAACCTATTATAACTGGTAAAAATAATCCATCATAATAGGTTGATCGGTGGCAAACTTGTAATAAAAGTTAAACATATTATAACGTTGTTTTGTAAATCAGTTATAATATGAAACGCGGTGGCAAACTTGTAAATAAGTTTAAAACATATTATAACGTAGTTATGAAAACCAGTCATAATATAAAATGCGGTGGCAAATTTGTAAATAAGTTGAAATCTTATTATTACAGAGTTATGGACACCTTAAATATTTTTTAATGTATTATAACTTATTTTTAGAAACCAGTCGTAATATCCCAATCTGATTTTCAGTTTTTCCCCCTAATTTCTCTTCCCTCTCTTCCTCACTTTCGTTCCCCGTAATACACCACTACCATTGAACCACTCTTCCTCTCTTCTTCACTCTCCATCATCCGTTGTTCACTCAACCATTCACTCAACCATTCACTCTCCATCACTCGTTCATTCGCTGCCTTACGAGAGCATTTCTCTCGTCTCCATTATCGAAAGGCTCTTGCTGCCTCTCCATCATCGAAGGCTCTTGCTGCCTCTCCATCATCGAAGGCTCTTGCTGCCTCTCCATCATCTCGTTGAACCACAGTTCAAGCAGTAAGCACTCTCCTTTACCTCTCAGCCTTTCACCTACATCTTTCACCCTCAACTGCTAGGGTTTCTTCGAATCTTCATCTTCTCACCTTTTTACCAATTGTTTTGACTTTTCCTACATTTTTCATTGAAATCGGTTCCCTCAGTGTTTGTCTAGGTAGGCTTTGAGATGATTGATGCAATTGTTGAGTCGTAGGGGATTCCTATGAACACTGCCCATTCCAAAGCCATTTTCGGAAAAGGTTTGCTTGTTCCCTTGCTTAGATATTTCTATTTTCTATTTCTCTCTCTATGTTTATTGTATTCATGAATTTTTGCGCAAGTTGGTTTGTTGCAGGTTTTGTTGGTGAAGTTCATGCCTTCCTTGCAAAGCCTCATACTTACATGAATCTGAGTGGTGAATCAGTAAGGAAACAGGATGTGCTGATTTTTTTCTCTCTGTTAACCATTTGGATATTTAACTTTAGATTGTGCAAGTTGTGCTATCTATATAGCTTGTCACTTGCCACTCTCAAAAATTTATTGACCACGAGTTCCTTTAATCGCTTAAGCTTATAGTCTACTTTGAAGGGTAGCTTTTCTAATATGCACATTGAAATTTACTCTTATTGGTTGGAATTTTTGTGAAGTTATATGTACTATTGAAAGTATTTAAGTTTAATATTACAACAACAGGGATAGGAAAATCTCAAAATTGACAATGACTGCTAAAGGAATACCAGTATTTTCGGCAGTTTAAGCTCTGACAGAGTGGATGGTGTTTAGCTCCCTTAGTTTCTTGGGAGGCTTTGCAGCTGCCCTGATTGATGATCCTCTGTGGGTCATGAACACTGTCCCTGTTGAGGCCGAGTTCAACACCCTCGGTGTCATATATGAACGTGGATTGATTGGAACCTACCAAAACTGGTATGCCTTTCTTCCATAATAGTAAATTAGTAGAGGGACTCATTCTAGGAAAAGTAGAACATAGTTGGGGTAGAAAGTAGCTTTCTCATTGACTAATTAGATTAGAAGCATATCTCACTTTAGCTTAATTTCTGTTCATCACTGCTAAATGCTTAAACACAACTCAAGTGGTACCAACTTTTGTCCTTTACCATAGACAGGGCACTGTTATACAGATACACTTGTTTAGCTCCCTTAGTTTCTTCTCATTTGAATATTGGGTGTTTAGAAGAGCTTATACTAAGCTAATTTTACAGTGACTTATGAATTTCTTATGAGTCCCTTTAGCTTATTTCAATTAGTTTCAAGGTGAATATAAACATAATCTCTTCTTATTTTAGTACGCTTATTATATAGGCTCTTATGTTATATTAATCTTGAAAAAGAACTTATTCTGCTTATCCAAATGCACTTATAATATTTCTAGACTGTTAGAGCTAGTATATTGAAAACTAGAAAGTTGTAGCAAGTTGGCAGTGATGCTGACAATCATGGAATCAAAGTTCCTCTTATTAAATTCAATAGGTCTATCATATTGTTTAATCTTATTAAATATTGTTTGCTATGATGAATACACTTGTGAGCTTCTACTAACCTAGCTTACTGTTGTAGGGTTTAAAATCTGAGTTAGAAAAGGCTTCACCTACTTTGGGCCGTGGTGCTACATACTTGAAGGAATTACGCATTAAGGCCTTACCAAGGTTGGTATTATCCTTTTCAAATGATATATTTTGGATACTGTTTTCTTTGATGCCATGTGATTTCAGTTGGATTACACTTTTTGGTAACTAATCTTTTTGGTAAATTTCTTCTCATGCATGCGCATTCCAATCATCTATTCTCCTTCTTCTTCTTCTACCCTTTCTAATTAAAAGCTAATAATTTATCTCCTAAAACATAACAATGTAAGTTTTCCTTTCTATTTTGATTCCTTCCTATATTATTATTATGATGTAATGGATGTCAAACTTTTGTATAGGTCTTTGGAAGCTCATTCAAGGTTACGGGGTGTTCCATCTATTTCTAGGAAGAAGATGCAAATAATCACACCTAATGTAAGAGAAGTTCACCTTCCTTTGTTTTGTGTTTTGTGATTGTTATTTTTATGAGGAATTGGTTGTGTTGTTGGTTTTGTGAAATTTGGTTTAGCAAAATATACAGAGCTACATGGTGCAAAGGCTAGCTAGAGTATAATCTGATATTTTGTGTCTTTGGTTTGAATGAGTCTTCATTATTTGTATTTAATTTGCAGTGTCGACGTCAATTGGGTAGCTATGAATGTGGGTATTATGTAATGAAACACATGCATACCCTTATTTGTACAAACATTATTGAATCATGGAATAAGGTATTAAAATATTAACTAAATACTTATCCAACTATTCATTACAATATTGTTTTAACTCTATTATTTTATTTGTAGATCTTTAATGATTCATCTCCCATGGAAGCTGCAGACATTGAAGACATTAGAAGAAACTGGGCTTCTTTTATTTTAAGTGTTAGTAGAAACTTGGCTACACTTAAATAGTATATGTACATTAATGTAATATTTAGATTTAATATATAGTTTCATGTATAAATGATGTATTAAATATTAGACTATTTAACTTTTGAAATGAATTCTATTTTGTTAGTTTCAATAAATTTGTTTATTCAAAGCTATATTTATTATAAATGGATTGGATGAGATGATAATACAGGAATATTATTATAATTTCATTGGATGGTCAAATTTAATAATCAATTTTTTTTTAAAAAATCATTTATTATAACGTACTAAGCAATGTATGATATGGTACGTTGATCACATATTATAACGTACAATAATATGTACGTAATAATATATAACATATTATAACGTACAAAATCTTATACGTTATAATATCTTCCACCTATTACAACGGACAAATCAAAAATTTGTTATAATAAACTGTGTATATTATAACGTACTTCTAAAACTACGTTATAATATGTTGAACATACTATAACGTAAATTTTTGCTACGTTATAAAATGCGCAGACTTATTATATCGCTCAGAACTATGTCCCCAGTAACTACGATATAAAAGATCATTTTTGTACGTTATAAAAATTCATTTTTCCACTAGTGAAGTGGAGGAAGTTGAAGAAGTGGACGAAGTGGAGGAAGTGGACGAAGTTGACGAAGTTGACGATGTTGACGACGTGGACAAAGTGGACAAAGTGGAAGAATTGGACGAAGTGCACGAAGTGGATGAAGAGGAGGAGGTGGAGGAAGTTGAGGAAGAGGACGAAGTGGAAAAAGTGGAGGAAGTGGAGGAAGTTGACGAAGTGGACGAAAAAGACGAAGTGGAGGAAGAGGAGGAAGAGGACGAAGTGGAACAAGTGGAGGAAGTTGACGCAGTGGACAAAGTGGAGGAAGTAGAGGAAGTTGCAGAAGAGGACGAAGTGGAAGAAGTGGAGGAAGCGGAGGAAGTGGAGGAAGTTGAAAGAAGTGGACGAAGTGGTCGAAGTCGACGAATTGGACGAAGTGGTTGAAGTGGACGAAGTGGATAAATTTAAGGAAGTGGAGGAAGTTGACGAAGGGGACGAAGTGGATGAGGTGGACGAAGTGGACGGAGTGGATGAAGTAGAGGAAGTGGAGGACGTGGAGGAAGTGGACGAAGGCGACGAAGTGGAGGAAGTGGACGAAATGGACAAAGTGGATGAAGTTGACGAAGTGGAGTAAGTGGAGGACGTGGAGGAAGTGGACGAAATGGATGAAATGGAGGAAGTTGACGAAGGCGACGAAGTGGACGAAGGGGACGAAGTGGTCGAAGTGGACGAAGTGGAAGAAGTGGAGGAAGTGGAAGAACTGGAGGAAGTGGAGGAAATGGCCAAAGTGGACGAAGTGGAAGAAGTGGAGGTAGTGGAGGAAGTGGAGGAAGTGGAAGAAGTTCACGAAGGGGAAGAAGTGGACGAAGTGTAGGAAGTGGAGGAAGTGGCGAAAGTTGATGAAGTGGACGAAGTCGACGAAAAGGACGAAGGGGACGAAGTAGAGGAAGTGGACGAAGTGGAGGAAGTGGACGAAGTGAAGGAAGCAGACGAAGTTGAAGACGTGGACGAAGTGGAGCAAGATGACGAAGTGGAGGAAATGGACGAATGAGAGGAACTGGAGGAAGTTGAAGAAGTGGAGGAAGTGGAGGAAGTGGAGGAAGTTGACGAAGTTGACGAAGGGGGCGAAGTGGAGCAAATGAAGAAAGTGGAGGAGGGGGAGGAGGGGGAGGAAGTGGAGGAAGTTTAAGAAGTGGACGAAGTGGAGGATGTGGAGGAAATGATGGAAGTGAACGAAGTGGACAAAGTGGACGAACTGGAAGAAGTGGACGAAGGGGAGGAAGTGGACAAAGTGGACGAAGAGAAGGAGGTGGAGGAAGTGGAGGAAGTGGTGGAAGTGGGGGATGCTGACGAAGTGGTCGAAGTGGACTAAGTGACGGAGTTGACGAAGTTGACGAAGTGCACGAAGTGGACGAAATGGAAGAAGTGGAGGAAGTTGACGAAGTGGACGAAGTGGTCGAAGTGGAGGAAGTGAGGGAAGTTGACGAAGTGGACGAAGTGGACGATGGGGACGAAGTGGACGATGGGGACGAAGTGGAGGAAGTGGAGGAAGTGGACAAAGTGGACGATGGGGACAAAGTAGAGGTAGTGGAGCAAGTGGAGGAAGTGAAGGAAGTTGAGGAAGTTGAGGAAGTGGACGAAGCGGACGAAGTGGAAGAAGTGGACGAAGTGGAGGAAGTGGTCGAAGTGGACGAAGTGGATTAAGTGGACGAAGTGGAGGAAGTTGACGAAGTTGACGAAGAGGAGGAAGTGGAGGAAGTGGAAGAAGTGGAGGAAGTGGTGGAAGTGGAGGAAGTTGAAGAAGTGGGCGAAGTGGACGAAGTGGAGGAAGTGGAGGAAATGGATGAAGTGGAGGATGTGGAGGAAGTGGAGGAAGTGGACGATGTGGACGATGTGGACGAAGTGGACAAAAATGGACGAAGTGGAAGAAGTGGACGAAGTGGAGGAAGTGGATGAAGTGGACGAAGTGGACGTAGTGGAGGATGTGGACGAAGTGGACAAGGTTGACGAAGTGGAGGAAGTGGAGGAAGTGCAGGAAGTGCAGGAATTGGAGGAAGTTGAAGAAGTGGACGAAGTGGAGGAAGTAGAGGAAATGAAGGAAGTGGACGAAGTGGAGGAAGTGGAGGAAGTTGATGAAGGGGAATAAGTGGACGAAGTGTAGGAAGTGGAGGAAGTGGCGGAAGTTGATGAAGTGGACGAAGTGGAAGAAGTCGACGAAGTCGACGAAAAGGACGAAGGGGACCAAGTAGAGAAAGTGGACGAAGTGGAGGAAGTGGACGAAGTTGAAGAAGTGGACGAAGTGGAGGAAGATAACGAAGTGGAGGAACTGGACGAATTGGAGGAACTGGAGGAAGTTGAAGAAGTGGACGAAGTGGAGGAAGTTGACGAAATTGACTAAGGGGGCGAAGTGGAGCAAGTGAAGAAAGTGGAGGAGGGGGAGGTAGTGGAGGAAGTGGAGGAAGTTGAAGAAGTGGACGAAGTGGAGGAAGTGGAGGAAATGGTGGAAGTGGACGAGGTGGTCGAAGTGGAAGAAGTGGACGAAAGGGAGGAAGTGGACAAAGTGGACGAAGAGAAGGAGGTGGAGGAAGTTGAGGTAGTGGTGGAAGTGGGGGAAGTTGACGAAGTGGTCGAAGTGGACTAAGTGACTGAGTTGACGAAGTGGACGAAGTGGACGAAATGGAAGAAGTGGAGGAAGTTGACGAAGTGGACGAAGTGGTCGAAGTTGAGGAAGTGATGGAAGTTGACGAAGTTGACGAAGTGGACGATGTGGACGAAGTGGAGGAAGTGGAGGAGGTAGATGAAGTGGAGGAAGTGGAGGAAGTCAAGGAAGCGGAGGAAGTGGACAAAGTGGACGATGGGGACGAAGTGGAGGTAGTGGAGGAAGTGGAGGAAGTGAAGGAAGTTGAGGAAGTTGAGGAAGTGGACGAAGCGGACGAAGTGGAAGAAGTGGACGAAGTTAACGAAGTGGAGGAAGTGGTCGAAGTGGACGAAGTCGACAAAGTGGACGAAGTGGACGAAGTGGACGAAGTGGACTAAGTGGACGAAGTGGAGGAAGTTGACGAAGTTGACGAGGAGGAGGAAGTAGAGGAAGTGGAAGAAGTGGACGAAGTTAACGAAGTGGAGGAAGTAGTCGAAGTGGACGAAGTCGACGAAGTAGACGAAGTGGACGAAGTGGACGAAGTGGACGAAGTGGACTAAGTGGACGAAGTGGAGGAAGTTGACGAAGTTGACGAGGAGGAGGAAGTGGACGAAGTGGAAGAAGTGGAGGAAGTGGAGGAAGTGGTGGAAGTGGAGGAAGTTGAAGAAGTGGACGAAGTGGACAAAGGGGAGGAAGTGGAGGAGATGGAGGAAGTGGAGGATGTGGAGGAAGAAGACGATGTGGATGAAGTGGCCAAATTGGACGAAGTGGAAGAAGTGGAGGAAGTGGAAGAAGTGGACGAAGTGGACGAAGTGGAAGAAGTGGACGAAGGGGAGGAAGTGGACAAAGTGGACGAAGAGAAGGAGGTGGAGGAAGTGGTGGAAGTGGGGGAAGTTGACGAAGTGGTCGAAGTGGACTAAGTGACGGAGTTGACGAAGTGGAGGAAGTGGACGAAATGGAAGAGGTGGAGGAGGTTAACGAAGTGGTCGAAGTGGAGGAAGTGATGGAAGTTGACGAAGTGGACGATGGGGACGAAGTGGAGGAAGTGGAGGAGGTGGATGAAGTGGAGGAAGTGGAGGAAGTTAAGGAAGTGGAGGAAGTGGACAAAGTGGACGATGGGGATGAAGTGGAGGTAGTGGAGGAAGTGGAGGAAGTGAAGGAAGTTGAGGAAGTGGACGAAGCGGACGACGTGGAAGAAGTGGACGAAGTTAACGAAGTGGAGGAGGTTGTCGAAGTGGACGAAGTCGACGAAGTAGATGAAGTGGACGAAATGGACTAAGTGGACGAAGTGGAGGAAGTTGACGAAGTTGATGAAGTGGAGGAAGTGGAGGAAGTGGAAGAAGTAAAGGAAGTGGAGGAAGTGGTGGAAGTGGAGGAAGTTGAAGAAGTGGACGAAGTGGAGGAAATGGAGGAAGTGGAGGATGTGGAGGAAGTGGACGAGTTGGACGAAGTGGACAAATTGGACGAAGTGGAAGAAGTGGACGAAGTGGAAGAAGTAGAAGAAGTGGACGAAGTGGACGTAGGGAGGATGTGGACGAGGTTGACAAAGTGGAGGAAGTGGACGAAGTGGACGAAGTGGACGAAGGGGACGAAGTAAGGGAAGTGCAGGAAGTGCAGGAATTGGAGGAAGTTGAAGAAGTGGACGAAGTGGAGGAAGTAGAGGAAATGAAGGAAGCGGACGAAGTGGATGAAGTGGAGTAAGTGGAGTAAGTTGACGAAGGGGAAGAAGTGGACGAAGTGTAGGATGTGGCGGAAGTTGATGAAGTGGACGAAGTGGACGAAGTCGACGAAAAGGAGGAAGGGGACCAAGTAGAGGAAGTGGAGGAAGTGGAGGAAGTGGACGAAGTGGAGGAAGCGGACGAAGTTGAAGAAGTGGAGGAAGATGACGAAGTGGGGGAACTGGACGAATTGGAGGAACTGGAGGAAGTTGAAGAAGTGGACGAAGTGGAGGAAGTGGAGGAAGTTGACGAAGTTGACGAAGGTGGTGAAGTGGAGCAAGTGAAGAAAGTGGAGGGGGGGGAGGAAGTGGAGGAAGTGGAGGAAGTTGAAGAAGTGGACGAAGTGGAGGAAGTGGAGGAAATGGTGGAAGTGGACGAAGTGTTCGAAGTGGACGAAGTGGAAGAAGTGGACGAAGGGGAGGAAGTGGACAAAGTGGACGAAGAGAAGGAGGTGGAGGAAGTGGTGGAAGTGGGGGAAGTTGACGAAGGGGTCGAAGTGGACTAAGTGACGGAGTTGACGAAGTGGACGAAATGGAAGAAGTGGAGGAAGTTGACGAAGGGGACGAAGTGGAGGAAGTGATGGAAGTTGACGAAGTGGACGATGGGGACGAAGTGGAGGAAGTGGAGGAGGTGGATGAAGTGGAGGTAGTGGAGGAAGTCAAGGAAGTGGAGGAAGTGGACAAAGTGGACGATGGGGACGAAGTGGAGGTAGTGGAGGAAGTGGAGGAAGTGAAGGAAGTTGAGGAAGTGGACAAAGCGGACGAAGTGGAAGAAGTGGACGAAGTTAACGAAGTGGAGGAAGTGGACGAAGTCGACGAAGTAGACGAAGTGCACGAAGTGGACGAAGTGGACGAAGTGGACTAAGTGGACGAAGTTGACGAAGTTGACTAAGTGGAGGAAGTGGAGGACGTGGAAGAAGTGTTAGAATCGCTGCAACAGAATTATTAGGGTGGAACAAACCAAGAGGGGGGTGAATTGGTTATATATTATTTTTCTCTTAATTTTTCTTACTGGGTGGATGATTAAATATAAATGACAGAGTAAGGGAAAGAGAAAAATTACACAGGTGATTTTATCCTGGTTCAGATCACTAGGATCCTACGTCCAGTCGCTTATCTCAAACAAGATAAACCTTTTTCACTAACACAAAACACTTACAAATATTAGTCACAAAGAAAAACAATTTGTAAGAGTTTAGAAATACCACCTCTCTTGAAACCACAAGAGACGAACTTACACTTCCTTTGAATCTTCACAAAGGATGACCACCTCCTTCGAATGCTTCACGAAGGATGATTCTCTTCCAGGCACTTCCTCGGACACACCAAGGATGGACAAGCTATTCCTCTATCACCGCAGAAGCACTTCAGGACTTTGCAGACAAGAGTTTCCTTAGCTTCAACAATCTCACAGAGTTCTCAAAGAGTTCAGAGATCTTTTGCACAAGGGAAGAGTCATTTTTGAGATAAAGAGTGAGCCATTTTATAGACTCAGCCTAATACCCTTCCATTCTTCGAAAACGGGCCATCTAACGCATTTAATCGATTAACATAAATATTAATCGATTAATAATGAGTACAACGGCTAGTTTTTCAAATCTGAAACCCCCAACGGCTAGTGTTAATTGATTATTCTCAAGAATAATCGATTAACTAAATAAATCAAATATAAATTACAAGAATCAACCCTAATACATATTTGAGCACTATTACATCAACTTTGATTATTATAAAAGCTTTATAAAATACAGAGATCTTCAATTTGTCTTTATGAATCTTGACTTGTGCGAATCTGTTCATCATCAAAACTTCATCTTTGATTTTTGCTAACATTCTCCCCCTTTTTGATGATGATCAAAAATTCTTCTGAGTTTAAAGCTTTTTAATAATCTGAAACAACCACAACTTACGAAAGGAGAGATTAATAGAAAAGAAATAAAGAGTTTAAACTATCTTCTCCCCCTTTTTGATCATAAGAAAAAAACATGTGCTCCCCCTTAATAAAAAGAATTTATGCATAGAAGAAAAAGAAATGAACAACAACTTTTTATTGAATTTAAAAAAATTAATCGATTAAATTGGATTTTAATCGATTTACACGCAGATTAAACACGGTAAGCAACGAAAAATGCAATATTAAATCCAAGAATGCCTATTTTACTAGTTCTAATATGCCTAGATCTCTTCTAAGCTCAAAAAATCTATCCTTAGGCAATGCTTTGGTGAAAATGTCCGCTAATTGATGCTTAGAATCTATGAATTCCATTTCACAATCGCCTTTTTGGACATGGTCTCTAATGAAGTGATGCCTAATTTCTATATGCTTGGTTCTAGAATGCATGATAGGATTTTTGGTAAGTTTTATAGCACTTGTGTTATCACACTTAAGCGGAATATGATCTAAATGAATATCATAGTCTTCTAATTGCTGTTTCATCCATAAGATTTGTGCACAACAACTACCCGCAGCAATGTATTCAGCTTCAGTGGTTGACAAGGCTACACATGCTTGTTTCTTAGAGTGCCAAGAGACTAAGGAACTACCTAAAAAGTGACAGGTTCCACTAGTGCTTTTCCTATCTATCTTACAACCTCCATAATCAGCATCAGAAAATCCTACAAGACTAGGCTTAGCTCCAGAAGGATACCATAAACCAAAGGATGTTGTCCCCTTAAGGTATTTAAAAATGCGTTTTACTGCAGTAAGATGAGACTCTCTAGGGCTTGACTGATACCTAGCACACACACATACACTTTGCATGATATCAGGTCTACTAGCAGTAAGATATAATAGAGAGCCAATCATACCTCTGTATTTGGTCTGACTTACCTCTTTACCTGTCTCATCTTTGTCTAAGTAGCAGGATGTCGCCATGGGGGTTGATGCTTCTTTGGCATTGTCCATCTCAAACTTTTTAAGAATTTCCCTGCAATACTTGGTTTGAGATATAAAGGTTCCTTCCTCCATTTGTTTGATTTGAAGTCCGAGGAAGAAAGTAAGTTCTCCCATCATTGACATCTCAAATTCTCCCTGCATGGACTTAGCAAAATTCTCGCAGAGAGTTGCATTAGATGAACCAAAAATGATGTCATCTACGTATACTTGAACAAGTAGAAAATGTTTTCCATTCTTTTTAATGAATAAAGTTGAATCAATTTTTCCTCTGTTGAAATCATTTTCTACCAGAAAATTGCTCAGACGTTCATACCAAGATCTAGGTGCCTGTTTTAAGCCATATAGTGCTTTCTTTAATTTGTAGATGTGATTTGGGTTTTTAAAATCTTCAAAACCGGGTGGTTGTTCAACAAATACATCTTCTTTGATATAACCGTTTAGAAAAGCACTTTTAACATCCATTTGAAATAATTTAAATTTCATCATAGATGCATGAGCAAGAAGTAGGCGTATTGCCTCTAACCTGGCAACTGGAGCGTATGTCTCATCATAATCTATACCTTCTTCTTGACTATATCCTTTTGCGACAAGCCTAGCTTTATTCTTAGTGATGTTTCCATCTTCATCCAGTTTGTTTCTGAACACCCACTTAGTTCCAATTACTTGATGAGTGTCTTTTCTGGGAATTAATTCCCATACTTGATTTCTTTCAAACTGGTTGAGTTCTTCTTGCATTGCGATACACCATTTTTCATCTTGAAGGGCTTCTTTAATGTTCTTTGGTTCAATCTGTGACACAAAAGCAACATTCATACAATAATTTGCAGTATTACTTCTTGTGTTTACCCCTTGTGTGATATCTCCAATTATGTTGTCCAAAGATAATCCTCTAGGTTGTTGCCATATTCTATTTAAATCTTCATCTTGAGGATTGTCATAATTCTTCTCTTCATTTGTCTCCTTTGATGAATTTTCACTTGTTCCTGCATCAAATTCTTCTGACTCAAGAGGTTTTGCCTCAAGGTCCACAATTTCATCAAAAGTAACATGTATGGATTCTTCTATTGTGAGCAGTTTTCTATTAAAGACTCTATATGCTTTGCTTGTTAAGGAATATCCAAGAAAAATTCCTTCATCAGCTTTTGAATCAAATTTTCCCAAATTCTGTTTTCCATTGTTTAAAACATAGCATTTGCATCCAAAGATTTTTAAATGGGAAACATTTGGTTTTCTATTTTTGAAAAGTTCATAAGGAGTACATTTTAAAATAGGTCGAATTAACATTCTGTTTAAAACATAGCAAGCAGTACTTACAGCATCAGCCTAAAATTGTTTAGGAACATTATTTTCATTTAACATAGTACGAGCAAGTTCCTCTAATGATCTATTCTTTCTTTCTACGACTCCATTCTGTTGGGGAGTTCTAGGCGAAGAAAAGTTATGAGAAATACCATGTTTTTCACAAAAATTTTCAAATAATTCATTTTGAAATTCACCACCATGGTCACTTCTAATAGCTTTTATTCTTAGATCCTTTTCATTTTGAATTAAGATAGCAAACTTCTTAAATTCTTTAAAAGCTTCACTCTTAAGAGTGAGAAACAGGGTCCAAGTATATCTTGAAAAATCATCAACAATAACTAAAGCATAATAGTTTCCACCAAAACTTTTTATCCTTGAAGGACCAAATAAATCCAAATGTAAAAGTTCCAAAGGTTTTAAAGTAGAAACAATATTTTTTGAATGAAAGGAATTTTTAACTTGTTTCCCCTTTTGACATGCATCACATAATTTATCTTTTACAAACTTTAATTTTGGTAGACCAATTACTAGTTCTCTAGATATTAGTTTGTTAAGTTGTTGCATATGTATATGAGCAGCACGCCTGTGCCATAACCATGGGTTTTCCTCTTTAACAACTAAACATGAAATATTTTTATTTAATACGTTTTCTAAATCAATTAAATAAATATTATTATGTCTAACTCCTTTTAAAGCAATTTCAGAAGAATCACTCTTAAAAATAGTGCAAGAATTCTTCTCAAAGGTTACCTTGAATCCTTTGTCGCATGATAACAGTTGAAAAACTGTTATTTTCATGATTAAAATTGACACTAAAAGCAACCTTTACACTTAGAAACTAGCTTGAAATCATGCTTTTCTTTATATTTTTGGAAATAAGAGAGCTGGACAGGTTTATGCTTGATTTCAGTGTTTTTGTGCAGGTTTTAAGGTGAATTTGGTGAAAGAAGTGAAGAAGGAGAGAGATGAAATCAGAAAAGACAATAAAAAGTGCAAAAGGAGAAGCCGAAGTCACCGCTCAGCGGCAGTTTACCGCTGAGCGGCACTCAGGAGCTTGCGGGAGGTCCGCTGAGGGGCAAAATGGCCGCTGAGGGGAGAAAACAAGTCACGCACTCACCGCTGAGCGGTAGTTTACCGCTGAGCGGCACTCTGGAAGTCACGTAAGGTCCGCTGAGGGGCAAAATGGCCGCTGAGGGGAGAAAACAAGTCACGCATTCACCGCTGAGCGGCATTTTAATGGGCTTGGACTTGACTTTTTGTAATTTACGAATGATACATAAGCTTTAGGGTTTCCTAGGGTTAGGTATCTCTGGCTGGAACGAAGAAAGCACTCTCTCTTCCACCCCTTTGAAGGAGGATCTTGGATGCTGAGGCTTCCTCTTCACCTTTTTAGGGTTTATTCTTTCATTCTTTCATTGTAATTCACTTAGGTTCACCATGAATATGGTGAACTAAACTCTGTATGTTTGTTGGGGAATCAATGTAGTCTTGTGAAACTCTCATATATGGAATCTATTTTTACATCTTTTAATTAAGACTTATGCTTTCTTTCATCATTAGTTAGGGTTTTTCCTCTTTGCTTAATGCTTGCGTTGTTTAACTCATTCGATGCATGATAATTGGTTTTGTCGATACGGGCACGTACGGGGAAGTTTAGATCCGGGGAATTTCTCCCAATTTTATATTGGTTGTCGTTAAGCTCCTGTACTTATGAACTGATCATTAGGAATGCTAGGAATTGTATGAACTCGTGATTAGGGAGAAGCCTTCTGGAAAGGTACATTAGAGAGTGGCATTAACAATGATGATTTGATTGTTGAATTCCTTAAAATATATGAGAGTGGATAAGATGAAATTGAACCCCAACAACATATTCATATCTATATTTCATTGAAAGTGTTTATCCTTTGATTTTTTGCCATTGATCAAAATTCATGCATACATGTTTATTTTCTGTCTTGCATTTTAAACCCCGAATATTTTGTTTGTAAGTCTTAGTTAATCAAGAAACCACATAACTAAACTAGGCCGTGAGTCCTTTGGGAAGAACGATACTTGGTCTTACCAAGTTTTATTACTTGAACGATTCGGTCATACTTGCCGATTGAAAACAAGTTTGTGACATCATAATTTGGTGTTCATAAATTTGTCCATCAAGTTTTTGGCGCCGTTGCCGGGGACTCGTGGTTTAACTGGTTAATTTGTGTGATTATTGATTATCTTTGACTTATTTTTTTTATTTTATTTTTAAATTTCGAATTTTTATTTTATTTTTTTTGTTTTTTTTTTATTTTCTGAATATTATATCTTCTCTTATATCTTTTTGTGCTAACCAAAATTTTTCTAGGGTTTTGTGTTCTTGTGTATGCAGGAGGAAATTCGAACTAGGAGCAAGAAAACAACAGAACCTCTGCTTGAAGGATTAGAAGACAGTAGACGGAGGAGAAGAATCAGAACATCTAGAGAACTTTTCCCTCCTCCGGAAACTCTGTTGCAACCATCACCACAAGGTTCTGACAATAGCACAGAAAATATGGAGAATAATAATATCAGAAGAACTCTTGCTGATTACACTAATGTAGCTGGACCTCAACATTTTAACAGCATAGCTAGACCTAGAGTCAATGCAGCCAATATGGAGGTCAAACCAGCATTGATCCAACTGGTGAAGAGTAATCAATTCAATGGGTTATCTCATGAAAGCCCATATGAGCACCTTACTACATTTAATGAAATTTGCAACACAGTGAAAATCAATGGGGTGCCAGACGAAGCAATCAAACTTAGTTTGTTTCCTTTCTCATTGGGAGGCAATGCTAAGCTTTGGTTGAACTCTTTTCCAGAAGGAAGTTTCACAGAGTGGGAAGCAGTGGTAACAAAGTTTTTGAACAAGTACTTTCCACAATCAAAGGTGACAAAAGGCAAGCAAGAGATATCTTCATTTAAGCAGGGCATGGAAGAATCACTGGGGCATGCATGGGATAGATACAAAAGTCTGCTAAGAAAAACACCCACGCATGGCTTTGAAGAACAGGAAGTAGTCTTAACTTTCCTTGGAGGGCTTGGTTCACAAACCAAGATGATGCTTGATGCCTCAGCAGGAGGCAATATTAAATGGAAAACTCTAGAGGAAGCTATAGAAATCATTAACAACATGGCTACTAGTGATAATGAGCTCAACAGTGAAAGAGGAGTTCCTATGCAACAAAAAGGGGTTCTCCAATTACAGACCCATGATGCCTTGCTAGCTCAAAATAAAATTCTAACTCAACAGCTGGAGACTCTGACTAAAACTCTTGCACAATTACCTAAAGAGTTGAAAACTGCTGCACAGGTACAAACCCAGTTGTGCGAATTATGTGGAGGTGATCATATCAATGGTCAATGTGCTTTTCCAGTGGAAGCCTTGGAGGATGTTAATTTCATGGCTAATCAATTTCCATACCGTCAAGGGAATTACAATCAAGGATGGAAACCACATCCAAGCATTGGTCAAGGACAAACTGGGCAAGCAAATCAATATAATAAGCAGCAGCAACCAACCTTTTGGCAACAGTTATCTATGCTTAATGAAAAATCAACAAGGTTGGAAGAAACTCTTCAGCAATTCATACAGAAAACCGAATCTTCTCAAAAGAGCACTGAAGCTGCTGTAAAGAATTTGGAGATTCAAATGGGTCAGATTACCAAGCAATTGGAAGAAAGGCCAAATAGAAATTTTGGGGCTAATACTGAGGTTAACCCTAGAGAAGAGTGCAAAGTGGTAAAGAGTGTGAATGAAGAGATAATTGAGTTAGAAGAAGAAGAAACAGAAGAAAGAAGAGAAATAGAGAGCAAAAACAATTTTCCTTTTCCAATAAATCAAGAGAAACAAATGGACTTCACAGAATTATTCAGAATGGTGGATAATAAAGCACCTTGGGAACAGATTTTACAGAAAATTGCAGTTTACACAAAATCTGATGAAGAAATTTCTACAAAGAAGAGACGTAGAGATGATGAGGCAAAAAAGTGTATAACTGTTAAGAAAGAGTCATTCCCTCCTAAAGCGTCAGATCCAGGCAGTTTTTCTATCCCTTGTACTATAGGTAAGAAAAAGGTAAAGAAAGCTCTCCTTGATTTAGGTTCAAGTGTTAACTTGATACCTTATTCTTTACTGGAGCAAATCGGCAATGTTAAAATGAAACATGCAAAGATTAAAATAGTAATGGCCGATGGATCTTCAAAGGAGCCATGTGGGATTGTAGAGGACATTATAGTTTGTGTTGGCAAACTTCAGTTCTTGGCAGACTTTGTGGTGATGAAGATGGAGACTGAGAAGATACCTATAATACTTGGAAGACCGTTTATGAAAACGGCCAGGGCTATCATAGATGTAAATGAAGGTATAGTGGTGATCCAGGATAGAGAGGAGAGAGTGGTGGTAGATGTTTTCAAAGATGAGATGCAAGCAAAGGAGGAAGAAGCTAGTTATAAAGCTGCATTTCGAGATGCACCCATGACTAGCCGTAAAGATGAAAATCTTGAGGTTTCAGGTAACCATTGTTTGTTGTTTCAGGTACCCAAGGAAGAAGAGATTGGAAGAGGAGAAGAAATTCCTAGAGACTGGAAGAAAAGAAGACTCCAACTTGGCACACCTGTTAGAATCAAGAACAAGTTGTGGGTTGTGAAGGGCTTTAAAGAGAAGGAGATGATAGAGATAGAGTCTCCATATTCTAGAAGAACCAAAACAGTTCAAAGGAAACAGCTGAGGAGTTGGTGGAAAAACAACATCAACTACAAAGAAGATGGAACTTGAACTTTATTGGGTCAAGCTAATGACATTAAAAGAGCGCTTGCTGGGAGGCAACCCAGTGAAATTAAAAACTTTTGATTTGGTTTTGTAATTTGTAATTTGTGAACATTATTTTTGTAATTATTTTGTTGGATATAGCATCTACTGAAGGATGCTAGGTGGTTAAGTATCTACTGAAGGATACAATGGTTGTAACACCTACTGATGGGTGTTGGTGGATTTTGGGTCAGGCTCGTGACGTTAAACAAGCGCTACCTGGGAGGCAACCCAGTTGATTGAATATTTCTGTTTGTTTATTTTAGTTAGGGTTTGCATAAGCATTTTGAACATTGAATTACAGGGAGCCAGTGAGGGGCATGTCTAGGAGGCACGTAGGTTAAGAAAAGAAGGAAAAGAGCACTTCACGAAAGTGCCGCTGAGCGGTACTTTACCGTTGAGCGGTACTCTCGCAGAATAGGGTTTTAGCTCCCCTTAGCGGGACCCGAGCCCATTAGGGTATTTTTACACCCTAAGCTGCGCATTCTTTCACACTTTCAGACTTTTCTTTGCACAAACACTCCCACATACCTTCTCCAAGGTTTTCCACATCTTTTCACTCTTCCCTCTTAAGAAAATTTCTCTTCCACTCACTTTTTCACTAGTGTGCCATCAAAGTTTGGGGTTGGAAGAGAGCATTCTAGCTTGGAAGCATTCTCATTGCATCTAGTATCTCCACCCAAGTAAGTAAAATGCATTTTGTTCATTCTAGGGTTTTTGATTTTGAATATGATTGTCAAAGCATGAAGATTTAGGGGTTTTGATTTCTTGGCATGATTTGATGATATATTTGATGTTTGAACCGATTAAACTACATGATTATGAACTGGAAAACTGAAAATTGCATTTGGGTGGAGGTAGGAAAGCTTTAAAACAGGTTTTTCAAAAATCTGCAGAGTTACCGCTGAGGGGTAAATTGCCGCTGAGCGGCACTCTGCCAGATTTGATTTTTCTGGTTTTGTGTGATCTGGAATGTGGTACTGGTGGCGCTGAGGGGAAATTCTGGCCCTCAGCGGTGGTTTAGCTTCGAAAGGAGTTGTGTTCTGTGTTGTACTAATGATTAACATCATGTTCTGTGGTTTGGTTTTGTGTTTTGAATGTAGGAATGGCATCCTCATCAGGAAAAAGATTGAAAACCATGGCAAACAAGAGAAAGGAAAAGGAACCAGAGCAACCCCATTCTAGCAGGTTCCTCTCTAGGAAACATGAGAAGCACTTTAAAGTGGTTCAGGACAGGAGACTTCTGATGGAGAGAAAGGTTGGAATGATACCTAACCTTGCTCCTCAATTTGGAGAGCAAGTTTTAGGGAATGACTGGGGAAAGCTAGCCACTTATCCTGCACCTGCCAACATAGCTGTGGTTAAGGAATTTTACACCAATGCAAAGAAGATTGGTGATTATCCAGCTGAGAATTATTTGGGCTATGTCAGAGGCCATGCTATCAGGTATGATCCTGATTCAATCAATAACTTTCTGGACACTGTATGGGCTGGTGAGCAGTGCCAGTTTGCTCTTTGCATGGAGGAAGGTGCTGATTATGAGGATGTGGAGAGAGTACTGTGTATATCTGGAGGACACTTCCAAAGGAATAGATCTGGCTCAGTGGTTAACATTAGGAGGACGGATTTGACTCCTCTTGCAAAGTATTGGATGGCGTTTTCACATGCCAACATTCAGCCATGTTCACATGTGTCAGATATTACTCTCAGCAGGGCATTCTTCATCTATTGTGCTATCAGAAACTTGAATGTTAATATTGGGCAGGTGATAGCTGATGAGATTAGTGTGTGCGCCAATACTTCAAACAACAAAGCACCACTAGGACATCCTTCTTTGATCACGCACCTTTGCAAGATAGCTGGGGTGGACACTTCTGCTCCACCTTTTGAGAGGCCAAGAAAAGCTATTGATGAGGCCTACTATAGACAGTACTGTGGAGGTGATGATGCATCTCAGTAGTGGCCACCTGCCCTCTGTGAATGGACTGCAACTGAGCCCCTATAAGAGACATATACATGTCCCTCATCTGGAATGGCTCTGCTTCATGTGTCTCAGCAGATGTCTGGCTCTGTGCTGGCCCTCTCTCTCTACGAGCACGGCGTGGTGGAACTGGCTGAGCTGCATCATGTGGTAGCTTGGCCAGAGGAACCAGTGCATGGAGGAGGAGCTGGAGCAGCTGAAGCTTCAGCTAGAGATATGGAAGAAGATGAAGCTGATGAGGATGATGCATTTGAAGATGATGAAGATGAGGAGGAAGAGAAAGATACAGAGGACAACTCAGATTGATGAGGAGCTGAGATAGCATTTACTGATGAATGCTATCATGTGCTTATGCTTTGTGGTTTAAGTTTTCTGAACTTATTTGTTTTTGTTTTTAGATTAGGGTTTGATGTACTCTATTTGAAACCTGGTTTCTTGTGATGGTTTGCTATTAACTGTGATTGTATGATAAGTAATGCTGAATGATGCTTATGATTGATTGATGTTGAGATAGATGTGCACATTAAATGCCTATACAGGTGATTCACAAGCTTTGTGAACAAATGCAGGATATTATGATTGTGATTGTGAAATTAAGCAGGATGTGTATGTCAAATGTGAATGAGCTTATGTGTGAGATTTTGAGCTCCAGAGTTGTTATTGTTGAATGCTATTACTTTGAAAGCATGAATGGTTTTGCCCAGGTTTTCTATGATTGAATCAATTGCTTGTTTTGCATCATGTGATCAAGGCCATTTGTTGAAAACCTTTTTATTGGCCAAATTCATAAAATTAGCCCACTAAAAAAAAAAAAGAACATTTTGTGTTCTATCCTTTGAACCCTTAGCCTTGAATATACACTGAAACCTTTAATTGAAAAATCTTTACCTTGAGTTAAGTAGAAGATCTTGTGTGGTATTGTTAAGTGTTCAAGTTTGGGGTTGTTGGGAAAACATGAAAAGCATTGAGCTAAGAGCTAAAAAGTAAGAATGTGCAAAGAAAAAGAAAAGAAAAGAAAAAGAAGTAAAGCTCAATGCAAAGGCAAAAGAAAGTTGGGAATGAATAAGATGATTGTGTTGTTATGATTCTCTTAACTCAAGGATTTTGTGATCCAGAAAAACCAATTTTCTTGTTAGCCCAGCCACATTATAAGCCATAGAAAAGTCCTTGTGATGATGCATGCTTGTGAATGTTTTTGATTGTGGTAAAATGAAAGGCAAAGTTAATTCATGTAACATTGTGATAGTAGAGTGAATGAGTGATCATCTCTTATACACTTGAGTGTGAGTGAAACACTTGACTTAGTGAGGAAATATCACATGAACACATGAACATCCATGCTTAATTGATTGATCATTCATGAAAATAGCATTTGTTGGAATTTAAATGACTTTGTGAACACTAAAGCATGTGCACATCTTGATTGAACTCTTGGTCATAAGTTTGAGTGAAGTTTTTGCTTATCTTGAAAAGAAGATTTTTGAATGAAGTGAATCATCATATGAATTGGTTTAAAGATGGAGTTACATATTATTTGCTTGAGGACAAGCAAAGTTTTAAGTTTGGGGTTGTGATAACAGTTGAAAAACTGTTATTTTCATGATTAAAATTGACACTAAAAGCAACCTTTACACTTAGAAACTAGCTTGAAATCATGCTTTTCTTTATATTTTTGGAAATAAGAGAGCTGGATAGGTTTATGCTTGATTTCAGTGTTTTTGTGCAGGTTTTAAGGTGAATTTGGTGAAAGAAGTGAAGAAGGAGAGAGATGAAATCAGAAAAGACAATAAAAAGTGCAAAAGGAGAAGCCGAAGTCACCGCTCAGCGGCAGTTTACCGCTGAGCGGCACTCAGGAGCTTGCGGGAGGTCCGCTGAGGGGCAAAATGGCCGCTGAGGGGAGAAAACAAGTCACGCACTCACCGCTGAGCGGTAGTTTACCGCTGAGCGGCACTCTGGAAGTCACGTAAGGTCCGCTGAGGGGCAAAATGGCCGCTGAGGGGAGAAAACAAGTCACGCATTCACCGCTGAGCGGTATTTTACCGCTGAGCGGCATTTTAATGGGCTTGGACTTGACTTTTTGTAATTTACGAATGATACATAAGCTTTAGGGTTTCCTAGGGTTAGGTATCTCTGGCTGGAACGAAGAAAGCACTCTCTCTTCCACCCCTTTGAAGGAGGATCTTGGATGCTGAGGCTTCCTCTTCACCTTTTTAGGGTTTATTCTTTCATTCTTTCATTGTAATTCACTTAGGTTCACCATGAATATGGTGAACTAAACTCTGTATGTTTGTTGGGGAATCAATGTAGTCTTGTGAAACTCTCATATATGGAATCTGTTTTTACATCTTTTAATTAAGACTTATGCTTTCTTTCATCATTAGTTAGGGTTTTTACTCTTTGCTTAATGCTTGCGTTGTTTAACTCATTCGATGCATGATAATTGGTTTTGTCGATACGGGCACGTACGGGGAAGTCTAGATCCGGGGAATTTCTCCCAATTTTATATTGGTTGTCGTTAAGCTCCTGTACTTATGAACTGATCATTAGGAATGCTAGGAATTGTATGAACTCGTGATTAGGGAGAAGCCTTCTGGAAAGGTACATTAGAGAGTGGCATTAACAATGATGATTTGATTGTTGAATTCCTTAAAATATATGAGAGTGGATAAGATGAAATTGAACCCCAACAACATATTCATATTTATATTTCATTGAAAGTGTTTATCCTTTGCTTTTTTGCCATTGATCAAAATTCATGCATACATGTTTATTTTCTGTCTTGCATTTTAAACCCCGAATATTTTGTTTGTAAGTCTTAGTTAATCAAGAAACCACATAACTAAACTAGGCCGTGAGTCCTTTGGGAAGAACGATACTTGGTCTTACCAAGTTTTATTACTTGAACGATTCGGTCATACTTGCCGATTGAAAACAAGTTTGTGACATCATAATTTGGTGTTCATAAATTTGTCCATCATCGCACAGTTGACTTATGCTAATTAAGTTATGCCTTAGTCCTTCTACATATAGCACGTCTTTGATCATCAAGGTGTCTTTGCTTCCTATATCCCCTTTTCCAAGAATTCTTCCTTTGTTGTTGTCACCATAGGTAACGAAGCCTTGTTCCTTTTCTTTAAAGTTTGTAAATTTCGTCCTGTCTCCTGTCATGTGTTTTGAGCAACCACTATCGAGACACCACATGACTTTTCTTGATTTTTGTAATACTTGGCTGACATTATCATCATCTGCCATTAAACAGATGTTTGCCTCTTCATCTGACTCGCTTGAATCTGAAATGGACTCATTATCGTCTTCCCATGCAATGTATGCTTTCTTTTTCTTGAAGAATCTTTTCTCCTTTTTGTCTTCACCTTTCTTTTGATTTGGGCAGTCTGCCTTTAGATGCCCCTTCTCTCCACAGCCATAGCATCGGTAATTTGAGGAAGATGCTTGATTATCTTTCTTTTCGTATCTAAACCTTCCTTTACCTTTAGACTTCATGAACTTGTTTAATCTTTTGATCACTAGGCTTAAGTTTTCCTCTTCGTCTGAATCTTCATCTTCCGATTTAGCTTTGCTTCTTTCAACCTCTGATTTTAATGCCAAACTCTTCTTGTTGGTTTTGGCTTTTGCTTCTTCTTCATCAAGTCTTCCAAGATCTAATTCATGTTCCCTCAACTTTCCAAATAGTGCCGCCATAGTCATGGTGTTGAGGTTTTGTGACTCCGAGATTGCAGTCACCTTAGGTTGCCACGACCTGTCTAAAGACTTCAAGATTTTAATGTTTAATTCATCAGTATCAAATGACTTACCTAGTCCAATGACATGATTGACAATGTTGGTGAAGCGTTTTTGAACGTCGGAAATTGTTTCTCCTTGCTTCATCCGAAACATTTCATACTCTTGAATTAGGGAGTTCTTTCTTGCCCTCTTTACGTCATCTGTTCCTTCATGTGTCACTCTGAGTACGTCCCACATTTCTTGAGCAGTTTTGCAGACAGAAACCCTGTAGAACTCATCAACAGTCAATGCTGATGCAATGATATTCCGAGCTTTTACGTCATTCTGAAATCTTTTCTTTTCTTCAATGGTCCATTGACCACGGGGCTTTGGTTCCTGTATATTGTTAGTAGGAACAGAAGAACCAGACGCAATAACATCCCAAATTTCACAATCAATAGATTCAATAAATATTTGCATCCTTACCTTCCAGAATGCATAGTTCTCACCTGTGAATAGTGGGGGTCTATTGATTGATGCACCCTCTGCAAAGGTTTGATGTGATCCTGCCATTTGAATGACTATCAAAGCAAGCTCTGATGCCAATTGTTAGAATCGTTGCTACGGAATTATTAGCGTGGAACAAACCAAGAGGGGGGGGGGTGAATTGGTTATATACTTTTATTGTGCCTTTTATTATTTTTCTCTTAATTTTTCTTACTGGGCGAATGATTAAATATAAATGACAGAGTAAGGGAAAGAGAAAAATTACACGGGTGATTTTATCCTGGTTCAGATCACTTACAAGATAAACCTTTTTCACTAACACAAAACACTTACAAATATTAGTCACAAAGAAAAACAATTTGTAAGAGTTTAGAAATACCACCTCTCTTGAAACCACAAGAGACGAACTTACACTTCCTTTGAATCTTCACAAAGGATGACCACCTCCTTCGAATGCTTCACGAAGGATGATTCTCTTCCAGGCACTTCCTCGGACACACCAAGGATGAACAAGCTATTCCTTTATCACCGCAGAAGCACTTCAGGACTTTGCAGACAAGAGTTTCCTTAGCTTCAACAATCTCACAGAGTTCTCAAAGAGTTCAGAGATCTTTTGCACAAGGAAAGAGTCATTTTTGAGATAAAGAGTGAGCCATTTTATAGACTCAGCCTAATACCCTTCCATTCTTCGAAAACGGGCCATCTAACGCATTTAATCGATTAACATAAATATTAATCGATTAATAATGAGTACAACGGCTAGTTTTTCAAATCTGAAACCCCCAACGGCTAGTTTTTCAAATCTGAAACCCCCAACGGCTAGTGTTAATTGATTATTCTCAAGAATAATCGATTAACTAAATAAATCAAATATAAATTACAAGAATCAACCCTAATACATATTTGAGCACTATTACATCAACTTTGATTATTATAAAAGCCTTATAAAATACAGAGATCTTCAATTTGTCTTTATGAATCTTGACTTGTGCGAATCTGTTCATCATCAAAACTTCATCTTTGATTTTTGCTAACAAGAAGTGGAGGAAGTGGAGGAAGTGGTGGAAGTGGAGGAAGTTGAAGAAGTGGAATAAGTGTACAAAGTGGAGGAAGTGGAGGAAATGGAGGAAGTGGAGGATGTGGAGGAAGTGGACGAAGTGGACAAATTGGACGAAGTGGAAGAAGTGGACGAAGTGGACGAAGTGGAAGAAGTGGAAGAAGTGGACGTAGTGGAGGATGTGGACGACGTTGACGAAGTGGAGGAAGTGGACGAAGTGGACGAAGGGACGAAGTAAGGGAAGTGCAGGAAGTGGACGAAGTGGAAAAAGTTGAAGAAGTGGACGAAGTGGAAGAAGTAGAGGAGATGAAGGGAGTGGACGAAGTGGATGAAGTGGAGGAAGTGGAGGAAGTTGACGAAGGGGAAGAAGTGGATGAAGTGTAGGAAGTGGAGGAAGTGGCGAAAGTTGATGAAGTGGACGAAGTGGAAGAAGTGGACGAAAAGGACGAAGTGGACCAAGTATAGGAAGTCGACGAAGTGGAGGAAGTGGACAAAGTGGAGGAAGCAGACGAAGTTTAAGAAGTGGACGAAGTGGAAGAAGATGACGAAGTGCAGGAACTGGACGAATTGGAGCAACTGGAGGAACTTGAAGAAGTGAACGAAGTGGAGGAAGTGGACGAAGTTGACGAAGTGGACGAAGGGGGCGAAGTGGAGCAAGTGAGGAAAGTGGAGGAGGGGGAGGAAGTGGAGCAAGTGGAGGAAGTTGAAGAAGTGGACGAAGTGGAGGAAGTGGAGGAAATGGTGGAAGTGGACGAAGTGGTCGAAGTGGACGAAGTGGAAGAAGTGGACGAAGGGGAAGAAGTGGACGAAGTGGATGAAGTGAAGGAGGTGAAGGAAGTGGAGGAAGTGGTGGAAGTTGACGAAGTGGTCGAAGTGGACTAAATGACGGAGTTGACGAAGTTGACGAAGTGGTCGAAGTGGACGAAATGGAAGAAGTGGAGGAAGTGGTCGAAGTGGAGGAAGTGATGGAAGTTGATGAAGTGGACGAAGTTGACGAAGTGGACGGAGTGGACGAAGTGTAGGAAGTTGACGAAGTGGACGATGGGGACCAAGTGGAGGAAGTGGAGGAGGTGGATGAAGTGGAGGAAGTGGAGGAAGTGAAGGAAGTTGACGAAGTTGAGGAAGTGGACGAAGCGGACGAAGTGGACGAAGTTAACGAAGTGGAGGAAGTGGTCGAAGTGGACGAAGTCGACGAAGTGGACGAAGTCGACTAAGTGGACGAAGTGGAGGAAGTTGACGAAGTTGACGAAGTGGAGGAAGTGGAGGAAGTGGAAGAAGTGGAGGAAGTGGAGGAAGTGGTGGAAGTGGAGGTAGTTGAAGAAGTGGACGAAGTGGACGAAGTGGAGGAAATGGAGGAAGTGGAGGATGTGGAGGAAGTGGACGAAGTGGACGAGTTGGACGAAGTGGACGAAGTGGAAGAAGTGGACGAAGTGGAAGAAGTGGAAGAAGTGGAAGAAGTGGACGTAGTGGAGGATGTGGACGAGGTTGACGAAGTGGAGGAAGTGGAGGAAGTGGACGAAGGGGACGAAGTAAGGGAAGTGCAGGAAGTGCAGGAATTGGAGGAAGTTGAAGAAGTGGAGGAAGTAGAGGAAATGAAGGAAGCGGACGAAGTGGATGAAGTGGAGTAAGTGGAGGAAGTTGACGAAGGGGAAGAAGTGGACGAAGTGTAGGAAGTGGAGGAAGTGGCGGAAGTTGATGAAGTGGACGAAGTGGAAGAAGTGGACGAAGTCGACGAAAAGGACGAAGGGGACCAAGTAGAGGAAGTGGAGGAAGTGGAGGAAGTCGACGAAGTGGAGGAAGCGGACGAAGTTGAAGAAGTGGACGAAGTGGAGGAAGATGACGAAGTGAAGGAACTGGACGAATTGGAGGAACTGGAGGAAGTTGAAGAAGTGGACGAAGTGGAGGAAGTGGAGGAAGTTGACGAAGTTTACTAAGGGGGCGAAGTGGAGCAAGTGAAGAAAGTGGAGGAGGGGGAGGAAGTGGAGGAAGTGGAGGAAGTTGAAGAACTGGACGAAGTGGAGGAAGTGGAGGAAATGGTGGAAGTGGACGAAGTTTTCGAAGTGGACGAAGTGGAAGAAGTGGACGAAGGGGAGGAAGTGGAGAAAGTGGACGAAGAGAAGGAGGTGGAGGAAGTGGTGGAAGTAGGGGAAGTTGACGAAGGGGTCGAAGTGGACTAAGTGACGGAGTTGACGAAGTGGACGAAGTGGACGAAATGGAAGAAGTGGAGGAAGTTGACGAAGTGGACGAAGTCGAGGAAGTGATGGAAGTTGACGAAGTGGACGAATAGGACGATGGGGACGAAGTGGAGGAAGTGGAGGAGGTGGATGAAGTGGAGATAGTGCAGGAAGTCAAGGAAGTGGAGGAAGTGGACGATGGGGACGAAGTGGAGGTAGTGGAGGAAGTGGAGGAAGTGAAGGAAGTTGAGGAAGTGGACGAAGGGGACGAAGTGGAAGAAGTGGACGAAGTTAACGAAGTGGAGGAAGTGGACGAAGTCGACGAAGTAGACGAAGTGGACGAAGTGGACTAAGTGGACGAAGTTGACGAAGTGGAGGAAGTGGAGGAAGTGGAAGAAGTGGAGGAAGTGGAGGAAGTGGTGGAAGTGGAGGAAGTTGAAGAAGTGGAATAAGTGGACGAAGTGGAGGAAGTGGAGGAAATGGAGGAAGTGGAGGATGTGGAGGAAGTGGACGAGTTGGACGAAGTGGACAAATTGGACGAAGTGGAAGAAGTGGACGAAGTGGACGAAGTGGAAGAAGTGGAAGAAGTGGACGTAGTGGAGGATGTGGACGACGTTGACGAAGTGGAGGAAGTGGACGAAGGGACGAAGTAAGGGAAGTGCAGGAAGTGGACGAAGTGGAAAAAGTTGAAGAAGTGGACGAAGTGGAAGAAGTAGAGGAGATGAAGGAAGCGGACGAAGTGGATGAAGTGGAGGAAGTGGAGGAAGTTGACGAAGGGGAAGAAGTGGATGAAGTGTAGTAAGTGGAGGAAGTGGAGGAAGTGGCGAAAGTTGATGAAGTGGACGAAGTGGAAGAAGTGGACGAAGTCGACGAAAAGGACGAAGTGGACCAAGTAGAGGAAGTCGACGAAGTGGAGGAAGTGGACAAAGTGGAGGAAGCGGACGAAGTTTAAGAAGTGGACGAAGTGGAAGAAGATGACGAAGTGGAGGAACTGGACGAATTGGAGGAACTGGAGGAAGTTGAAGAAGTGAACGAAGTGGAGGAAGTGGACGAAGTTGACGAAGTGGACGAAGGGGGCGAAGTGGAGCAAGTGAAGAAAGTGGAGGAGGGGGAGGAAGTGGAGCAAGTGGGGGAAGTTGAAGAAGTGGACGAAGTGGAGGAAGTGGAGGAAATGGTGGAAGTGGACGAAGTGGTCGAAGTGGACGAAGTGGACGAAGTGGAAGAAGTGGACGAAGGGGAGGAAGTGGACGAAGTGGATGAAGTGAAGGAGGTGGAGGAAGTGGTGGAAGTTGACGAAGTGGTCGAAGTGGACTAAATGACGGAGTTGACGAGGTTGACGAAGTGGTCGAAGATGAGGAAGTGGTCGAAGTGGAGGAAGTGATGGAAATTGATCAAGTGGACGAAGTTGACGAAGTGCACGAAGTGGAGGAAGTGTAGGAAGTCGACGAAGTGGACGATGGGGACGAAGTGGAGGAAGTGGAGGAGGTGGATGAAGTGGAGGAAGTGGAGGAAGTGAAGGAAGTTGACGAAGTTGAGGAAGTGGACGAAGCGGACGTAGTGGAAGAAGTGAACAAAGTTAACGAAGTGGAGGAAGTGGTCGAAGTGGACGAAGTCGACGAAGTGGACGAAGTGGACTAAGTGGACGAAGTGGAGGAAGTTGACGAAGTGGAGGAAGTGGAGGAAGTGGAAGAAGTGGAGGAAGTGGAGGAAGTGGTGGAAGTGGAGGAAGTTGAAGAAGTGGACGAAGTGGACGAAGTGGAGGAAATGGAGGAAGTGGAGGATGTGGAGGAAGTGGAGGAAGTGGACGAGTTGGACGAAGTGGAAGAAGTGGACGAAGTGGAAGAAGTGGACGAAGTGGAGGTAGTGGAGGATGTGGACAAGGTTGACGAAGTGGAGGAAGTGGAGGAAGTGGAGGAAGTGGACGAAGGGGACGAAGTTGAGGAAGAGGACGAAGTGGAAGAAGTAGAGGAAGTGGAGGAAGTGGAGGAAGTTGACGAAGCGGGCGAAGTGGACAATGGGGTCAAAGTGGAGGAAGTGGTGGAAGTGGAGGAAGTTGAAGAAGTGGACGAAGTGGACGAAGTGGAGGAAATGGAGGAAGTGGACGAAGTGGACAAGGTTGACAATGTGGAGGAATTGGATGAAGGTGACGAAGTGGAGGAAGTGGACGAATTTGACGAAGTGGAGGAAGTTGATGAAGTGGACGAAGTGGAGGAAGAGGAGGAATTGGAGGAAGTGGACCAAGTGGAGGAAGTGGAAGAAGAGGAGGAAATTGATGAAGTGTACGAAGTGGAGGAAGTGGACGAAGTTGACGAAGTGAAGGGAGTGGACGATGGAGACGAAGTGGAGGAAGTGGAGGATGTGGGCGAAGTGGTCGAAGTGGACGAAGTGGGCAAAGTGGAAGAAGTGAACGATGCGGAGGAAAATGCCAAAGTGGACGAAGTGGAAGAAGTGGAGGAAGTGGAGGAAGTGGAGGAAGATGACGAAGTGGACAAAGTGGACGAAGTTGAGGAAGAGGACGAAGTGGAGGAAGTGGAGGAAGTTGAAGAAGTGGACGAAGTGGACGAAGTGGAGGAAATGGAGGAAGTTGACGAAGTGGACAAGGTTGACGAAGTGGAGGAATTGGACGAAGGTGACGAAGTGGAGGAAGTGGACGAAGTTGACGAATTGGAGGAAGTGGATGAAGTGGACGAAGTGGACGAAGTGGAGGAAGAGGAGGAATTGGAGGAAGTGGACCAAGTGGAGGAAGTGGACGAAGTGAAGGAAGTGGACAAAGTGGACGAAGTGGAGGAAATTGACGAAGTGCATGAAGTGGAGGAAGTGGATGAAGTTGACGAAGTGAAGGATGTGGACGATGGAGACGAAGTGGAGGAAGTGGAGGAAGTGGACTGATAACAGTTGAAAAACTGTTATTTTTATGCTTAAAATTGATACCAAAAGCAACCTTTAAGACCTAGAAACTAGCTTGAACTCATATTTTTGCTTTAGTTTTGTGAATAAGAGAGTTGAAAGTGAATTTAATGGTTTTGTGCAAGATTCCCTTTATTTTGTAGGCTAATTGAATGATTTGAAAGAAGAATTGAAGTACCGAATGATTGGAGTGCTGAAAAGTCAACCAGAAACCAGAAAAGTCAACTAGTCAACCAGAAAAGTCAACCAGTCAACGAAAAAAGTCAACCAGTCAACTAGAATACGAAAAAAGTCAACCAGACGAGTTTTGGGCCAGTTTTATGCGATTTTATGATCTGTTTGGGCCTGGACCCGTTTTCTATTATTTTTATGTCCTATTTAAACGAAACAAACACTCTCTCTTCCACCCCTTTGAAGGAGGATCTTGGATGCTCAGGCTACCTCTCCACCTTTCTAGGGTTTTATCCTTCATTCTTTCATTATTGTTCATCTAGGTTCACCATGAATATGGTGAACTAAACCTTGTATGTTTGTTGGGGAATCAATGTAATCTTTTGAAGCTCTCATATACGGAATTTGTGCTTGCATCTTAATCTAAGATTTATGCTTTCCTTCATCATTAGTTAGGGTTTTTCCTCTTTGCTTAATGCTTGCTTTGTTTAACTCATTCAATGCATGATTATTGATTTTGTCGATACGGGAACGTACGAGGAAGTCTAGATCTGGGGAATCTCTCCCAATATTATATTTGTTGTCGTTAAGCTCCTGTGCTAAAAGAACTAATTATTAGGAATGCTAGGAATCGTATGAACTCGTAATTAGGGATAGGCCTTCTTGACAAGGTAATTTAGAGAGTAGCATTAACAATGATGATTTGAATGTTGAATTCCTAAAATATATGAGAGTGGATAAGATGAAATTGACCCCCAACAACATATTCATCCATATATTTCATTGAAAGTGCTTGTCTTTTGCTTTTGCCATTGATCAAAACTCATGCATACATGTTTATTTTCTGTTTTGCATATTAAACTCCAATTATTTCGTTCTTAAGTCTTAGCTAATGATAACGGTTGAAAAACCGTTATTTTTATGCTTAAATTTGATACCAAAAGCAACCTTTAAGACTTAAAAACTAGCTTGAACTCGTATTTTTGCTTTAGTTTGAGAATAAGAGAGTTGAAAGTGAATTTAATTGTTTTTTGCAAGATTCCCTAGATTTTGTAGGCTAATTGAATGATTTGAAAGAAGAATTGAAATACCAAATGATTGGAGTGCTGAAAAGTCAACCAGAAACCAGAAAAGTCAACCAGTCAACCAGAAAAGTCAACCAGTCAACCAGAAAAGTCAACCAGTCAACCAGAATGCTGAAAAACCAACCAGAACGCAGAAAACGTGTGACCGAGTGGCGCTGAGCGGTAAAATACCGCTGAACGGCACTTTTCGGGTGCCGAAATCACCGCTGAGGGGCAAAACAGCAGTTGGGGGGCAAAATGGTTCATGCGCTAGTACCGTTCAGCGGTAAAATACCGCTGAGCGCCATTCTAAGTGGGCTTGGACCGGTTTTCTTTTGTTTTTATGGGCTTGGACTTGTTTTATGTTATTGTTATGCCCTATTTAAGGACTTGCACGTCCTAGGGTTTGTATCTTTGGCTGGGAGGAAGTAGAAACACACTTTTCACCCCTTGGGGGTAGATTGGGAGATGGTGACGGCTCTCCTCTTCTCTTTCTCGGGTTTTTCTATCTCTTTCATTCTTTCATTATTATTCATCTAGGTTCACCATGAATATGGTGAACTAAACCTTGTATGTTTATTGGGGAATCAATGTAATATTTTGAAGCTCTCATATATGGAA
Source organism: Vigna umbellata (assembly GCF_029865625.1). NCBI lineage: Eukaryota > Viridiplantae > Streptophyta > Magnoliopsida > Fabales > Fabaceae > Vigna > Vigna umbellata. The sequence goes on along the minus strand of NC_142174.1, from coordinate 743,990 downwards.
TTTGTTTTTACATCTTTTAATTAAGATTTATGCTTTCTTTCATCATTAGTTAGGGTTTTTCCTCTTTGCTCAATGCTTGCGTTGTTTAACTCATTCGATGCATGATTATTGGTTTTGTCGATACGGGCGCGTACGGGGAAGTCTAGATCCGGGGAATTTCTCCCAATATTATATTGGTTGTCGTTAAGCTCCTGCACTTATGAACTAATCATTAGGAATGCTAGGAATTGTATGAACTCGTGATTAGAGAAAAGCCTTCTTGAAAGGTACTTTAGAGAGTGGCATTAACAATGATGATTTGAATGTTGAATTCCTAAAATATATGAGAGTGGATAAGATGAAATTGATCCCCAACAACATACTCACCCATATATTCCATTGAAAGTGTTTGTATTTTGCTTTAGCCATTGATCACACTCATGCATACATATTTAATTTTCGTTTTCTGCATATAAAATCCAAATATTTCGTCTCTAAGTCTTAGCTAATCAACAAACCACACAACTAAACTAGGCCGTGAGTCCTTTGGGAGAACGATATTTGGTCTTACCAAGTTTATTACTTGAACGATTCGGTCATACTTGCCGATTGTTCAACAAGTTTGTGACATCATATTTTGGTGATCATAAATTTGTCCATCATGGACGAAGTGGACGAAATGGACGAAGTGGGCGAAGTGGGCGAAGTGAACGAAACGGAGGAAAATGACAAAGTGGACGAAGTGGAAGAAGTGGAGGAAGTGGAGGAAGATGACGAAGGGGACAAAGTGGACGAAGTGGACGAAGTTGAGGAAGAGGACGAAGTGGAGGAAGTGGAGGAAGTTGAAGAAGTGGACGAAGTGGAGGAAATGGGGGAAGTGGACGAAGTTGACGAAATGGATGAAGTGGAAGAAGTGGACGAAATGGACGAAGTGGACGAAGTGGAGGAAGTGGAGGAAGTGGACGAAGTCGTTGAAGTGGACGAAGTGGAAGAAGTGGACATAGTTGACAAAGTGGACGAAGTGGAGGAACTGGAGGAAGTGGAGGAACTGGACGAAGTTGATGAAGTGGACAAAGTGGTCAAATTGGATGAAGTGGAAGAAGTGGACGAAGTGGGCCAAGTGGACGAAGTGGACGAAGTGATCGAAGTGGACGACATGGACGAAGTGGACGAAGTGGAAGAAGTGGAGGAAGTTGACGAAGTGGACCAAGTGGGCGAAGAGAATGAAGTGGACAAAGCGGACGAAGTGGAGGAAGTGGAGGAAGTCGACGAAGTGGGGGAAGTGGAAGAAGTAGAGGAAGTTTACGAAGTGGACGAAGAGGTCGAAGTAGACGAAATTGACGAAGTGGGCGAAGTAGATGAAGCAGACAAACCGGACGAAGTGGAAGAAGTGGACGAAGTTGATGAAGTGGAGAAGTGGAGGAAGCTGACGTAGTGCAGGAAGGGGAGGAAGTGGACGAAGTGGACGAAGTGGAGGACGTGGAGGAAGTGGTGGAAGTGGGGGAAGTTGACGAAGTGGTCGAAGTGGACTAAGTGACGGAGTTGAACAAGTTGACGAAGTGGACGAAACGGAAGAAGTGGACAAAGTTGACGAAGTTGACGAAGTTGACGAAGTGGACGAAGTGGACGAAGTGGATGAAGTGGAGGAAGTGGAGGAAGTTGAGGAAGAGGACGAAGTGGACAAAGTGGAAGAAATGGAGGAAGTGGAGGAAGTTGACGAAGTGGTCGAGGTGGACGAAGTGACGAAGTTGACGAAGTTGACGAAGTGGACGAAATGGACGAAATGGAAGAAGTGGCGAAGTTGACGAATTGGACAAAGTGAACGAAGTAGATGAAGTGGAGAAAGTGGAGGAAGTGGAGGAAGATGACGAAGTGGACGAGGAAGACGAAGTGGAGGAAGAGGACGAAGAGGACGAAGTGGACAAAGTGGAAGAAATGGAGGAAGTGGAGGAAGATGACGAAGTGGACGAAGTGGAGGAGGTGGAGGAAATGGAGCAAGTTGAAGAAGTGGACGAAGTGGAGCTAGTGAAGGAAGTGGAGGATGTTGGCAAAGTGGACGAAGTGGAGAAAGTGGAGGAAGTTGACGAAGTGGACGAAGTAGACGACGGGGACGAAGTGGAGGAAGTTGAGAAAGTGGAGGAAGTGGATGAAGTGGAGGAAGTGGTCGAGGTGGACGAACTTGACGAAGTGGGCGAAGTGGACGAAGCGGACGAACTAGACAAAGTTGAACAAGTCGACGAAGTGGAGGAAGTCGTCGAAGTGGACAAAGTCGACGAAGTGCACGAAGTGGAGGAAGTGGACGAAGTGGACGAAGTGGAGGAAGGGGAGAAAGTAGAGGAAGTGGTGGAAGTGGAGTAAGTGGACGAAGTGGTGGAAGTGGACGAAGTGGACGAAATGGCCGAAGTGGAGGAAGTTGACGAAGTGCACGAAGTGGACGAAGAGGTCGAAGTGGACAAAGCGGACGAAGTGGACGAAGTGGAGGAAGTCGACGAGGTGGGGGAAGTGGAAGAAGTAGAGGAAGTTTACGAAGTGCACGAAGAGGTCGAAGTAGACGAAATTGACGAAGTGGGCGAAGTGGACGAAGCAGACAAAGCGGACGAAGTGGAAGAAGTGGACGAAGTTGATGAAGTGGAGAAGTGGACGAAGTTGACGTAGTGCAAGAAGGGGAGGAAGTGGAGGAAGTGGACGAAGTGAAGGACGTGGAGGAAGTGGTGGAAGTGGGGGAAGTTGACGAAGTGGTCGAAGTGGACTAAGTGACGGAGTTGAACAAGTTGACGAAGTGGACGAAGTGGACGAAATGGAAGAAGTGGACGAAGTTGACGAAGTGGACGAAGTGGATGAACTGGAGGAAGTGAAGGAAGTTGAGGAAGAGGACGAAGTGGACGAAGTGGACAAAGTGGAAGAAATGGAGGAAGTGGAGGAAGTTGACGAAGTGGTCGAGGTGGACGAAGTGACGAAGTTGACGAAGTGGACGAAATGGACGAAATGGAAGAAGTGGCGAAGTTGACGAATTGGACAAAGTGAACGAAGTAGATGAAGTGGAGAAAGTGGAAGAAGTGGAGGAAGTGGAGGAAGATGACGAAGTGGACGAAGTGGAAGAAGTGGAGGAAGTGGAGGAAGTTGAAGAAGTAGATGAAGTGGAGGAAGTGGAGGAAGTTGAAGAAGTAGATGAAGTGGAGGAAGTGGAGGAAATGGAGGAAGTGGACGAAATGGACGAAGTGGACAAGGTTGACAGATTGGAGGAATTGGACGAAGTTGACGAAGTGGAGGAAGTGGACGAAGTTAACGAAGTGGAGGAAGTGGACGAAGTGGAGGAATTGGAGGAAGTGGACCAAGTGGAGAAAGGGGACGAAGTGGACAAAGTAGATGAAGTGGACGAAGTGGAGGAAATTGACGAAGTGGAGGAAGTGGCGGAAGTGGAGCAAGTTGAGCAAGAGGAGGAAGTGGAGGAAGTGGAACAAGTTGACGAAGTGAAGGAAGTGGACGGTAGGGACGAAGTGGAGGAAGTGGAGGAAGTGGTCGAAGTGGACGAAGTTCACGAAGTGGGCGAAGTAGACGTGGTGAAGGAAGTGGAGGAACTAGACGTAGTGGAGCGAGTGTAGGAAGTGGACGAAGTTGACGAAGTTGACGAAGTGGAGAAAGTGGAGGAAGTTGACGAAGAGGACGAAGTGGAAGAAGTGGAGCAGGTGGAGGAAGTGGAGGAAGTTGAAGAAATGGACGAAGTTGACGAAGTGGACGAAGTGGAGGTAGTGGAGGAAGTGGAGGATGTTGGCGAAGTGGAGGAAGTGGAGAAAGTGGAGGAAGCTGACGAAATGGACGAAGTAGACGATGGGGACGAAGTGGAGGAAGTGGATGAAGTGGAGGAAGTGGTCGAAGTGGACGAACTTGACGAAGTGGGCGAAGTGGACGAAGCGGACGAAGTGGAAGAAGTCGACGAAGTGGAGGAAGTGGAGGAAGTGGACGAAGTGGAAGAAGGGGAGAAAGTGGAGGAAGTGGAGTAAGTGGACGAAGTGGTGGAAGTGGACGAAGTGGACGAAATGGCCGAAGTGGAGGAAGTGGAGGAAGTGGAGGAACTTGACGAAGTGGACGAAGAGGTCAAAGTGGACGAAGTCGACGAAGTCGACGAAGTTGACCAAGTGGGCGAAGAGGACGAAGGGACAAACTGGACGAAGTGGAGGAAGTCGACGAAGTGGGGGAAGTGGAAGAAGTGGAGGAAGTTTACGAAGTGGACGAAGAGGTCGAAGAGGACGAAATTGACGAAGTGGGCGAAGTGGACGAAGCAGACAAAGCGGACGATGTGGAAGAAGTTAACGAAGTTGATGAAGTGGAGGAAGTGGACGAAGTGGACGAAGTTGACGTAGTGCAAGAAGGGGAGGAAGTGGAGGAAGTGGACGAAGTGGAGGACGTGGAGGAAGTGGAGGAATTGGTGGAAGTGGGGGAAGTTGACGAAGTGGTCGAAGTGGACGAAATGGAAGAAGTGGACGAAGTTGACGAATTTGACGAAAGGGGCGAAGTGGACGAAGTGGATGAAGTGGAGGAAGTGGTGGAAGTTGACGAAGTGGTCGAAGTGGACCAAGTGATGGAGTTGACGAAGTTGACGAAGTTGACGAAGTCGACGAAGTGGACGAAATAGAAGAAGTGGACGAAGTTGACGAAGTGGACGAAGTGGACGAAGTGGACGAAGTGGAGAAAATTGACGAAGTGGAGGAAGTTGACGAAGTGAAGGATGTCGACGATGGGGCCGAAGTTGAGGAAGTGGAGGAGGTGGAGGAAGTGGACGAAGTGGATAAGTGGAGGAAGTGGTCGAAGTGGACGAAGTGGACAAAGTTGACGAAGTGGGCGAAGTGGACGAAGAGGAGGAAATGGAAGAAGTGAAGGAGGTGGAGGAAGTGGTCGAAGTGGACCAACTTGACGAAGTGGGCGAAGGGGACAAAGCGAACGAAGTAGACGAAGTGGAAGAAGTGGAGTAAGTGGTCGAAGTCGACGAAGTGCACGAAGTGGAGGAAGTGGAGGAAGTGGAGTAAGTGGAGGAAGTTGAGGAACATGATGAAGTGGAGAAAGTGGATGAAGTGGACGAAGTTGAGGAAGAGGACGAAGTGGAAGAAGTGGAGGAGGTGGAGGAAGTGGAGCAAGTTGAAGAAGTGGAGGAAGTTGACGAAGTGGACGAAGTGGAGGTAGTGGACGAAGTGCAGGAAGTTGACGAAGTGGAGGAAGTGGATGAAGTGGAGGAGGTCGACGAAGTGGACAAAGTGGAGGAGGTCGACGAAGTGGACGAAGTTGACGATGGGGACGAAGTGAAGGAAGTGGAGGAAGTGGTCGAAGTGGAGGAACTTGACGAAGTTTAAGAAGTGGGCGAAGTGGACGAAGCGGACGAAGTAGACGAAGTGGAAGAAGTGGACGAAGTTGACAAAGTGGAGGAAGTGGTCGAAGAGGACGAAGTGGAGAAAGTTGACGAATGGGACGAAGTGGAGGAAGTTGAGGAAGTGGACGAACTTGACGAAGGTGACGAAGTGGAGGAAGTTCAGGAAGAGGACGAAGTGGACGAAGTAGAAGAAGTGGAGGAAGTGGAGGAAGTGGATGAAGTTGAAGAAGTGGAGGAAGTGGAGGCAGTGGAGGAAGTGGAGGAAGTTGACGAAGTGGAGGAAGTGGAGGAAGTTGACGAAGTGGACGAAGTGGACGATGGGACGAAGTTGACGAAGTGGAGGAAGTGGAGGAAGTGGTCGAAGTGGTCGAACTTGACGAAGTGGGCGAAGTGGACGAAGCGGACGAAGTGGAAGAAGTGGACGAAGTTGACGAAGTGAAGGAAGTGGAGGAAGTGGACAAAGTTGACGAAGTGCAGAAAGTGGAGGAAGTGGAGGAAGTGGAGGAAGTGGAGGAAGTGGAAGAAGTGGAGGAAGTGGAGGAAGTGGAGGAAGTGAGCGTAGTGGACGAAGTGAGCGTAGTGGACGAAGTGGAGGAAGCGGACGAAATGGAAGAAGTGGACGAAGTTGACGAAGTGGAGGAAGTGGACGAAGTGGAGCAGGTTGAGGAAGTGGACGAAGCTGACGAAGTGGAGGTCGTGGTCGAAGTTGGCGAACTGGAAGAAGTGGAGGAGGTGGAGGAAGCGGAGGAAGTTGAAGAAGTGGACGAAGTTGACGAAGTGGAGGCAGTGGACGAAGTGGAGTAAGTTGACGAAGTGGAGGAAGTGGAGGAAGTTGAAGAAGTGGACGATGGGACGAACTTGACGAAGTTGACGAAGTGGGCGAAGTTGACGAAGCGGACGAAGTGGAAGAAGCGGACGAAGTTGACGAAGTGGAGGAAGTGGAGGAAGTTGACGAAGTGAGGAAGTGAAGAAAGAGGAGGAAGTGGACGAAATGGAGGAAGTGGACGAATTGCAGGAAATTGTCGAAGTGGAGGAAGTTGACGAAGTAGAGGAAGTGGCCGATGGGGACAAAGTGGAGGAAGTGGAGGAGGTTGAGGAAGTGGAAGAAGTGGAGGTAGTGGTCGAAGTGGACGAAGTGGACGAAGCTGACGAAATGGAAGAAGTGGACGAAGTTGATGAAGTGGACGAAGTGGAGGAGTTTGAGGAAGAGGACGAAGTTGACGAGGTGGAGGACGTGGTCGAAGTTGGCGAACTGGAAGAAGTGGAGGAAGTGGAGAAAGTTGAAGAAGTGGACGAAGTGGAGGCAGTGGACGAAGTGGACGAAGTGGAGGAAGTGGAGGAAGTGGAGGAAGTTGACGAAGTGGAGGAAGTTGACGAAGTTGAGGAAGTGGAGGAAGTGGAGGAAGTTGAGGAAGTGGAGGAAGTTGACGAAGTGGAGAAAGTGGGGGAAGTGGACGAAGTTGTCGAAGTGAGGAAGTGGAGGAAGTGGAGGAAGTGGACAAAGTGAAGGAGGGGGGCGAAGTGGAGGTAATTGTCGAAGTGGAGGAAGTGGAGGAAGTTAACGAAGTGGAGGAAGTGGACGATGGGGAATAAGTGGAGGAAGTGGAGGAGCTTGACGAACTGGGCGAAGTGGACAAAGTGGACGAAGCCGACGAAATGGAAGAAGTGGACGAAGTGGAGGAGGTTGAGGAAGGGGACGAAGTTGACGAAGTGGAGGACGTGGCGAAGTTGGCGAACTGGAAGAAGTGGAGGAACTAGAGGAAGTTGAAGAAGTGGGGGAAGTGGAGGCAGTGGACGAAGTGGAGGAAGTTGACGAAGTGGAGGAAGTTGACGAAGTGGAGGAAGTTGACGAAGTGGAAGAAGTGGACGAAGTGGAGAAAGTGGAGGAAGTGGAGGAAGTTGACGAAGTGGAGAAAGTGGGGGAAGTGGACGAAGTTGACGAAGTGAGGAAGTGGGGGAAGTGGAGGAAGTCGACAAAGTGGAGGAAGTAGACGAAGTGGACGTAATTGTCGAAGTGGAGGAAGTTAACGAAGTGAAGGAAGTGGACGATGGGGACAAAGTGGAGGAAGTGGAGGAGGTTGACGAAGTAGAGGAAGTGGAGGAAGTGGAGGAAGTGGTCGAAGTGGACGAAGTGGACGAAGTTGACGAAGTGGGCGAAGTGGACGAAGCCGACGAAATGGAAGAAGTGGACGAAGTTGACGAAGTGGAGGAAGTGGAGGAAGTGGAGGAGGTTGAGGAAGTGGACGAAGTCGACAAAGTAGAGGACGTGGTCGAACTTGGCGAACTGGAAATTGTGGAGGAAGTGGAGGCAGTTGAAGAAGTGGACGAAGTGGAGGCAGTGGAGGAAGTTGACGAAGTGGAGGAAGTGGAGGAAGTTGACAAAGTGGACGTGGTGGACGATGGGACGAAGTGGAGGAAGTGGGGGAAGTTGACGAAGTGGAGGAAGTTGAGGAAGTGGTCGAAAAGGACGAAGTGGACGAACTTGACGAAGTTGAGGAAGTGGAGGAAGTGGACGAAGTGGGAGAAGTTGATGAAGTTGACGAAGTGGAGGAAGTGGACGAAGTTGAGGAAGTAGAGGAAGTGGAGGAAGTGGAGGATGTGGAGGAAGTGGACGAAGTTGAGGAAGTATAGGAAGTGGAGGAATGGAGGAAGTGGAGGAAGTGGATGAAGAGGAGGAAGTGGAGGAAGTGGACGAAGTGGAGGAAATTGACGAAGTGGAGGAAGTTGACGAAGTGGAGGAAGTGGACGATGGGGACAAAGTTGAGGAACTGGAGGAGGTTGAAGAAGTGGATGAATTGGAGGAAGTGGATGAAGTGGAGGAAGTGGTCGAAGTGGAGGAAATTGTCGAAGTGGAGGAAGTGGAGGAAGTTGACAAAGTGGAGGAAGTGGACGATGGGGACAAAGTGGAGGAAGTGGAGGAGGTTGAGGAAGTGGAGGAAGTGGACGAAGTGATCGAAGTGGACGAAGTGGAGGATGTGGACGATGGGGACAAAGTGGAGGAAGTAGAGGAGGTTGAGGAAGTGGAGGAAGTGGACGAAGTGGTCGAAGTGGACGAAGTGGACGAAGTGGACGAAGTGGAGGAAGTGGACGAAGCGGAGAAATGGCAGAAGTGGAGGAAGTTGACGAAGGGGAGGAAGTGGACGAAGTGGAGGAGGTTGAGGAAGTGGACGAAGTTGACGAAGTGGAGGACGTGGTCGAAGTTGGCGAACTACAAGAAGTTGAGGAAGTGGATAAAGTGGAGGAAGTGGAGGATGTGGAGGACGTTGACGAAGTGGAGGAAGTGGAGGAAGTGGAGGAAGTGGACGAAGAGGTCGAACTGGACGAAGCGGACGAAATGGATGAAGTGGACGAAGTTGACGAAGTGGAGGAAGTGGAGGAAGTTGACGAAGTGGAGGAAGTGGACGATGTGGACGAAGTGGCGGAAGTGGAGGAAGTGGAGGAAGTAGAAGAAGTGGAGGAAGTGGACGAAGTGGACGAAATTGACGTAGTGGACTAAGTGGAGGAAGTGGAGGAAGTTGAGGAAGACGACGAAGTGGACGAAGTGGAAGAAGTGGAGGAAGTGGAGGAAGTGGAGGAAGTTGACGAAGTGGAGCAAGTGGACGAAGTGGAGGAAGTGGAGGAAGTGGATGAAGTGGAGGATATTGATGAAGTGGACGAAGTGGAGTGATGAGAGGGTCGCACCTCCCACAAAAGTTGTGCATAAAAGAATGCAGTATAGACTAGGAAGTGACTCCTAGGTCGTCTCTCAAGGACCAAATTGGGTTCAGTCTCAGATCAACACATAGTGGGGGGTTTTTTTTGAAGATTTATTGAATGCGAGTAAACTAAATTAAAACACGAACATAAACACGGATGTAAACACAGATATAAACACAAAATTAAAATGGCAGGTCACTTAAGCTAACATCGTAACTAAAATATCACAACCACGAAAAATAGAGGACATTAAAATGAAAAGTGCTTAAATCAAATTAAAAGTGCAACATTGATCTACAGAATTAAATGCAAACATGAAAATAGCAGGCAATTGAAATGAATGCTTAAAGAACATTTAACATTAAATACTTGAAGTAGTTGGAAAACTAAAACCACTTGGCACTACTCTGCTTCATCCAATACTGTGTAGCTTGAATTAAATAAAAGAAACTTTAATCCCTTGAGCGTGCTGCACCAAACGTGACACCAAGTGCTTCATTATCCAAGAAAGAAATTAAAATTTCATTACCGCACAACATCTCTCTAGCCGTGACTGCATCACCCGACGTAGTAGTGCTTCTAGAATTGAAAACGCATCTTCTCCTAAGTTGGACGCTCCATGATGTGTCCTTCCTCCCAGCTGGACGTGTGCAGTAGCAGCTGCGTGGGTCTTCTCTATTCAACACCGCTTCACTCCAGGACGTCCAGGTGTGTGCTCCAAATGAGTCATCACTTCCTTTCCATTACAGCTGCAACACTTCCCTTCAATTAAAGTTTCTGCTCCTTATTCCAACTCCACGTATGCGTGCACACCATTCTGCCGAGACACCTAACACCCTTACTCTGCTCTTCTCTCAAACCGAGAGTTCTCCCACCTAATCTCTAAAAAGAATGAAAAGAGAAAGCTGATTCCCGTGTGCACACCATTTCTCCCAGGACGCAACTAAATCAGCCGTGGCACCTCCAGCTTCTAAATCTCCGTGCAGCACCTTGAATCAACGCATGTTTTCCTAGCTTCCAGCCATGACCGTGCAGCTATGTGCTGGAATGAAACACCATGCCGTGACTCCTCCTTCCAGCACCGTGGCACCACACAGCTCTTTTCAAATGAAACAACAACTTAAATTATAGAATATGAAAATGGAATTCTAATTCAAGCATGAAAAGGAAAAAAAAAAGAAAACGAGACCGAACCCATCCATGATTAAAAGCAACGCTGGAAGCAAAATAAAAACATTGTCTGAAGGAAGAAAATTGAGTGCGTGAGGTTGGAATAAAAATTAGAATTTCTTTGATTCATCAATCACGTAACAGTTGCACACTTTCTATGGGTTGGCGGCTGGAACCATTTCACGTTACACAGCCCCCTCCTTCATTCTTTTCTCCATTTTCCCAAAAAAAAAAAAACGAGAGCCAAAAACAAAGAGCTAACGAGAGACCACCCCCCCAAAACCAAGTGGCGGCTCCCATTTCCTTAAGGCCGTGTGTCTCTTATAATGAAGGTGGGGTCCACACAAAGAAAAACCCTAGGTGCCAAGCACTCCCCTCCACTTTTGGGTCTAGTCTACTTTACCAAAAATTGACCCAAAATGTAAAAGTTGATACAGAAATTCTAAACTACTGAATTACAATTTAATTAATTCTAAAATGTCTGTGTGGAGAGTCTTGAATTTATTTGGCACTCTTCCTGATGTCCCAAAATGTATTTCCGAAATTTTCCTGCACTTCAAAAATGCACTTAATCAGCTCAGAAAACTCAAATTAGCACAATTACAATTTTCCGACCAAATTAAGCAGAATTCGGAAAACGGGGAAATAACAAACAATTAAACACAATTCCCTGGTTTATTTAAGTGCAATAAACTAAATATAATTCAAGAAATAACGACTCATCATGGAGGAAATGGAGCAAGTTGAGGAAGAGGACGAAGTTGGCGAAGTGGGAGAAGTGGAGGAAGTAGAGGAAGTGGAGAATGTGGAGGAAGTTGACGAAGTGGACGAAGAGGTCGAAGTGGACGAAGTTGACGAAGTGGGCGAAGAGGACGAAGCGGATGAAGTTGACGAAGTGGAGGAAGTGGAGGAAGTTGACGCAGTGGAGGAAGTTGGCGAAATGGAGGAAGTGGAGGAAGTGATACAAGAAGGCCTAGCACCATTGGACCTATCACAAGAGGGATGATCAAGAAGCTACAAGATGAGTACTCTCCCAAAGGCCAAACCCTCTTTGCTATCTTTGGATGGAAGATTGGAGACCTAGAAGATGCTTGTAAGATGCCAAAACATGGAGAAGGGTAAAAGTGGACTTTGGCATATGGGGGGGTGTGCGCATAGTAGTCTAAGGGGTAGTATTAGCTTATTTCAATTCCTTATGTGCATATGTAATAAGCCACGTGAATAATATGGCTTCTAAAAGAACCATCACATTTTGCACATGTGGGTAAGGTGGCACTTGATCCGTATTTTGTGGATCTCCTTACTTCACATACATTGCATTGCATGGAGCTGAGAGTTAGCTATATAAGCTACTAGGATAAACATGTATATCACTTTTGGAAATCTATAGAAGATGAATTCTGCACTTTGCAAATTTTTCTCATCCGAAAGTCCTCTTTGCTTGCTTGCTTTTTCCATTGCTATCTTCTTCCATTGTGGAAGCCGCCTGAGATAGCCTACCATTCCCTCAAGCCAACTTCCATTTCACTTCATCTAATCACTTCAATCCGCTGCACACCTTCCACTTAATCCAACCAACACAGAGAGCATTCTCTGCTACAAATTCTCCAGCACTGTTCCACCGATTCTTCAACTGCAGCAGAGTTGATTGCTTCATCCAGACTCACGGATCTGCTCCTATGCATCCTCCTTGATGCATCAAGTGGTATCATGAGCCTAGGTTCAAGTTAGAACCGTGAGATAAGTCCAGATTTCTTCCATTTCTTTGCTGTCAAAAATTTCCTGGTTGTTCTTGATGTGTTTCTGAAAATTCTGCACTGTTTTTCAGCAATTATTGTTGTGTTTAGGATCTATTCTTAATTTCATTGGCTACTAGCTATCTTTGCTTGAGTTTTCCTTCATTTTATTCGGCTGCTTTTGCTTGTTTGAGTCTATTTTACCATTTAAGCATCATTTCTGGTGTTGTCTTAGTCATGTTTGGTTAATTTGTTGTTCTGTCATCAAATCTGGTTTTTAACCCAGTTTTTACGGTTCTGAAAGTGTTGGATGTGGCTACACCAATTAAGAGCAATGAACAATCAAGAGATGAGCTCAGGTGTTTAAATTTTTGCCAACCAAACTCAGATCTGCATGGTTTCTGTTCTGTTTTCCAGAAAGTGTACTGCTGTAACAAAAATTCTGTTGTTCATATAGCCTTGTGCACTGTTCTATTGAACAGCAGTTGAATGATCCATTGTCTGAACCATTTGGAAGATGAAATGAGTTGATTCCAAATAGTTTGTCATGTTCCAAGCATTTGGCCGAGATGCATGTGTCTTCTTGAGAAAATTCTGCTTAATTGTGTGAGGTTAGTATTAGATCATTGCTAACCATCATCAACACTGAATTTCTGCATTTGTGCAACTTTCAAATACCATTTCTAACTCCTCTTTGCTGTTTTCAAATCAGAATTGCTTTTGAATCAAAATTTGACCATGCTAGTTGTTAAATTTAGCTGAAATATGGTACTGCAGTAGTGATTTTCTGTTTTATATAGTTTTCATGTATCCAATTAGTTCCAACAAGTCATAAATCATCATCAAAACATGTTTGAATCATTGGAAAATAACTAGGTGCAGTACTGTTCATTTGGTCTATTTTTCTGCATTGAAAAAAATTGACTCTGCTGCAAAACTGTGCTGGTTTTTCTGTCAAATTCTGCACTGCATTACTTTGCTTGATTCATCATTTTTAGATGCAGTAAAAGCCATGGTCCATTTAAAATATTAAGATAACAATTCAAAAGAGATATTACAAATGTTAAAAGGCACTTAGGACCATTGCATCATCAGTTTCGAAAGTTTGAAGTGTATAAAAATCTGGTGCAGAAATCTGGTGCAAAAATCTGGTGCAACTCATTCAGGCATTTCATCAAACAGTTTTGTCAATTTTCAATGCATAGCCAATTCGTGTGTGATTCTGATCTAAAGTCTTTTCTTGTGTTTTAAATCTGATCTAGAACCATTCTTAGGATCTATTTGAGGTGCCACCGTGTTTGAAACTCCTTTCATTGCTTGATTTTCGATTTTTCTACATTCTGCACACCAACTGTTTGAAAAATTTCCTGGTGTTGCTGTCTTTTGGTTGTGAAAGTTACAGCATTTGAGGTGATATTTTCAGTGATTAATTGGCTTGTTGGGTAGGTGGTTTATACCTCAGAAGGTGTATCACGATTGGAAGCATCAAAGAAGGTTCAATGAAGAGGAGCAAAGACAAGAAGATGGTACTTTGGATGGAAAAACCGTGACAATTCTGCAGCACACTTTAGAAGTGCAAAGTTGTGTTCTTGAGTGATCACTTGCAACTGAGAGGATTGTTGTGAATTAAGCATAGTTCATTCTTTGTTTTGAGAAGCCAAAGCTGCACACATCTTTCCCTTAGCCAATTCGCATTTTTTTTCTTACAATTTACCAAATTTCTTTTGTAATTTCCTTTGGTTTCTTTGGTTGTAAGTTCCAAATCTAATCAAGTGAGGTGCTAGAGTTCACAAGTGCTCTTCCCTCATTTGTAACTAGACTCAAAGAAGTCTTACAACCTAAAATTGAGTAGTCGGTGAGTGTGTCTTAGATCCAAAGTCTAAGCCTCACCTAGGAGACCTTACTTTAATTGCTTTTCCAATTCTCGCCTAGATAGTATATATCTTGTGCGAATAGGAAGCTCTCTTAGGGGTCCGAATTTAGAGTTAGGTTGTGTCTTTTCTTTGCTTTGTGTTTTCTTTGTTGTCTTTAAGACTTAAGTGGATTTAAGAGTAATTTTGATCTAAGGACTCTAGTAAGTAACTAGAAGCATATTTGGCAAGGATAAGGCTTGGTACTTAAGCATTCCTAGTGAATCACCTCCCTTACCTGGAATATTGCTTTCAAGTGAAAAGCTCTAGTCTTTACTTCAAGAATAACATTTAAGTCCATCATAATGTCTAGAAGGCATTCTCCTAGGATTAGTGATAGTGAAAAAGAACATTTTTCTCTTCAAACTTTAGTTAATGAATTCAAGGAAATAAGAAGAGAAATGAATGAAGAGAAAGCCAATAGAGAGCTTCAAAATGCTGTTATTCAAGATGAGTTGAGAATGATAAGGAAAAGTAAGTCTAGGGGAAGTCAGAGTGAAAACTCTCAAGAGGGAGGGTTGTCTATGAGTCTGGGTGATTATTATCCTCATCAGCCTTCTACTTCTAGAAGGCATAGGAGAAATTCTCATGCACCCCCACCCCCTAAAGAAGTCAATGTGGTGTTGCCTCACTTCCATGGGAAGGACAATGTAGAGGCTTATCTTGATTGGGAGATGAAGGTAGAACAATTGTTTGAATGCCACCAAGTGAGTGAAGAAAGGAAGGTCTCTCTAGCTACCCTAAGCTTTCAAGGGTATGCAATGTATTGGTGGACTGCCTTGGTCCAAGAGAGGCTTAGACATCAAGCCCCTCCCATCCACTATTGGAATGATCTCAAGTCTGCCCTTAGGAGGAGACACATTCCCTCCTACTACAATAGAGAACTCATGGATAAACTCCAAAGGTTACAACAAAGGTCTATGACAGTTGAGGAATATAGACAAAAGATGGAGTTGTATATGATGAGGGCAGGCATAGTAGAAGGTCCAGAAACTACTTTAGCTAGATTTTTAAGTGGGCTCAATTTTGACATAAGAGATAGGGTTGAACTTCTACCTTATAGAGATTTGAATGATCTTGTTCAAATGTGTATAAAGGTAGAACAACAAAACTTGAGAAAATCTTCTTCTAAAAGAATTCAAGTTCAACCTACTTTTGAAAAGAAAATTTTTAAAGAAAAAGAGCCATTTAAACCTCTAGCCAAGATAGAAGAGAGACCCAAGAAAGAGACACCCTCACACACAAGAACAAGTGAAATCAAATGCTTCAAATGTCTAGGAAGGGGTCATGTAGCTACTCAATGTCCTACAAAAAGAAACATTATTTTGAAAGGCAAGGACATTTATAGTAGTGAAAGTGACACCCCAACTAGTACAAGTGAGAGTGAGGAAGAAGAGAGGGAAGACGAAATATATGCTGATGATGGGCAACTTCTCATGGTGAGAAGGATACTTAGCAACCAACCAAGTCTTGAACACATATCACAAAGAGAGAACATCTTTCACACAAGATATAAAATTCAAGAAAATCATTGTTCTCTCATTGTTGATAGTGGGTCTTGTTGCAATTGTTGTAGCACAAGGTTGGTTGAGAAGTTGAAACTTGATATTATACCCCATCCAAAACCTTATAAACTTCATTGGCTAAATGAAGATGGGGATATAATAGTCAAGAATCAAGTGAAGTTGGCATTTTCCATTGGGAACTTCAAAGATGAAGTTTTATGTGATATAGTTCCCATGGAAGCATGTCATGTGTTATTGGGGAGACCATGGCAATTTGATCATCAAACTATCCATCATGGTCTAACCAATACCATTACTATCCATCAAAAGGACAAGAAGTTTGTGCTTCATCCTTTGACTCCTACCCAAGTGGCTAAGGATCAAGCACAAATGAAGATTTTAAGAAAGCAAGAACATGATCAAAAGAAAAAGTCAAAAAGAAAGGGAGGTATAGAAACAAGTGTGCCACCTAAGGTCACTCAACATGAAGTCCTTTTAAACAAAAAGACTTTAATCAATACACTTCAAGTAGAGCAACCTTCATATCTTCTTCTTTGTCAAGGGACACTTACATGCACATCTAGTGATTCAAAGACTTCAACTCTTTCTCCATCCATTCAAAAACTTTTGAAAGAATTTGATGATCTATTCCCACAAGAAATTCCAAAAGGGCTTCCACCCATAAGAGGAATTGAACATCAAATTGACTTCATTCCAGGGGCAGTTCTTCCTAATAGGCCAGCCTATAGGACAAATCCCCAAGAAACTAAGGAGATTGAGACACAAGTCCAAGACTTGCTAGATAAAGGTTTAGTTCAAAAGAGTCTAAGTCCCTGTGCTGTACCAGTGTTACTTGTACCAAAAAAAGATGGGAAGTGGCGCATGTGTTGTGATTGTAGAGCTATCAACAACATCACAATCAAGTATAGACATCCCATTCCTAGGCTTGATGATATGTTGGATGAATTGCATGGAGCACAAATATTTTCAAAGGTAGATTTAAAAAGTGGCTATCACCAAATAAGAATTAAGGAAGGTGATGAATGGAAAACTGCCTTTAAGACCAAGTTTGGATTATATGAATGGCTAGTTATGCCTTTTGGTCTTACAAATGCTCCAAGCACATTCATGAGACTTATGAATCATGTCCTTAGGGATTGCATTGGGAAGTTTGTAGTTGTTTACTTTGATGACATCTAGGTATATAGTCAAAATTTGCAAACTCATGAAAAACATTTGAGAGTTGTTTTAACAATTCTTAGAACACACAAATTGTTTGCAAACTTTGACAAGTGTACCTTTTGTGTTGATAGTGTCATATTTCTTGGATTTGTGGTCACCAAAAATGGGGTTCATGTGGACCCAGAAAAAATAAAGGCCATCCAAGATTGGCCTCCTCCAAAGAATGTAGGAGAAGTAAGGAGCTTCCATGGGTTGGCAAGCTTTTACAGAAGATTTGTTCCTAACTTCTCTAGTCTTGCTTCACCCCTCAATGAGTTGGTGAAAAAAGATGTTACATTCCATTGGGGGGATAAACAACAAAAAGCTTTTGAGCTACTCAAAGAGAAGCTCACACAAGCACCCATTCTAGCTTTGCCAAACTTTTCCAAAACTTTTGAGCTAGAATGTGATGCTTCAGGATTTGGCATAGGTGCAGTATTATTACAAGAAGGACACCCAATTGCATACTTTAGTGAAAAACTTCATGGTGCCTCTTGTAATTACCCCACCTATGACAAAGAACTCTATGCACTTGTGAGGGCTCTTCAAACTTGGGAACATTACCTTGTTGCCAAGGAGTTTATCATTCATAGTGATCATGAATCACTTAAGTATTTGAAGAGTCAACACAAGTTACAAAAGAGGAATGCTAAGTGCTTGGAATTCATTGAACAATTCACTTATGTTATTAAATACAAGAAAGGAAAATCCAATGCGGTGGCTGATGCTTTGTCAAGAAAAATTAATCTATTAGCCACATTGGGAGCTCAAATTCTTGGATTTAATAACATTCTTGAATTATATTCACAAGATCTTGATTTTGCTCATATCTATGAGGAATGTCTCAATAAGCCTCAAGGAGGATTCTATGTGAAAGAGGGGTATCTTTTTAAAGAAGGAAAAATTTGCATTCCCCAAGGTTCACATAGAAAACTCCTTGTTAAAGAGACACATGAGGGAGGATTAATGGGACATTTTGGGGTAGAAAAGACCCTTGGCATGTTGAAAGAAAAATTCTTTTGGCCTCACATGAGAAGGGATGTTCAAAGGCATTGCTTTAAGTGTATAACTTGTTTAGAAGCTAAATCTAAATCAATGCCTCATGGACTTTATACTCCTTTGAATGTTGCTTCCACCCCTTGGGAAGAGATAAGTATGGATTTTGTGTTAGGTCTTCCCAAAACTTCTAGGGGTTTTCATTCTATCTTTGTGGTGGTAGATAGGTTTAGCAAAATGGCTCATTTTATACCTTGCCACAAAGTAGATGATGCAAGCAACATTGCAAAGTTATTCTTTAGAGATGTGGTTAAACTTCATGGTCTACCTAAGGTAATAGTTTCGGATAGAGATACAAAATTTCTTAGTCACTTTTGGAGGACCTTATGGTCTAGATTAGGGACTAAGTTATCTTTTTCTACTACTTGCCATCCTCAAACAGATGGTCAAACTGAGGTAGTAAATAGATCTCTTTCCACTTTACTAAGGGTAGTTCTAAAAGGTAATCACAAATCTTGGGATGAGTATCTTCCTCATGTTGAGTTTGCCTACAATAGAGTAGTTCATGGAACTACTAAATTGTCTCCTTTTGAAGTTGTTTATGGTTTTAATCCTTTGACACCCATGGATTTAATACCCCTTCCAAATGCTATTGATTTTGTTCATCAAGATGGGGTATCTAAATCTAAGTTTATCAAAGAATTACATCACAAGGTTAAAAATCAAATTCAACAACAAAATGAGAAATATGCCAAGCAACACAACAAGGGCAAGAAAGAGTTAATCTTCAATGAAGGTGATCTAGTTTGGGTTCATCTTAGAAAGGAAAGATTTCCTCAACTAAGAAAATCCAAACTCAATCCTAGAGGAGATGGACCTTTTAGAGTGATCAGGAGGATAAATAACAATGCATATCTGATGGACAAATTTGTAAGCACCAAAATATGATGTCACAAACTTGTTTCACAATCGGCAAGTATGACCGAATCGTTCAAGTAATAAAACTTGGTAAGACCAAGTATCGTTCTTCCCAAAGGACTCACGGCCTAGTTTAGTTATGTGATTTCTTGATTAGCTAAGACTTAAGAAAACAATGATTGAAATTTTAATATGCAAGACGAAAATAAACATGTATGCATGAATTGATCAATGGCAAAGACATAAGATAAACACTTTCAATGGATTAAATGAATGAATATGTTGTTGGGGGTCAATTTCATCTCATCCACTCTCATATATTTTAGGAATTCAACATTCAAATCATCATTGTTAATGCCACTCACTAATGTACCATTCTAGATGGCTTCTCCCTAATCAAATAGTTCATACAATTCCTAGCATTCCTAATGATTAGTTCATTACCGCAGGAGCTTAAGGCAACCAATATAATATTGTCAGTAAAATATTGGGAGAAATTCCCCGGATCTAGATTTCCCCGTACGTGTCCGTATCAACAAAACCAATAATCATGCATTAGAATGAGTTAAACAATGCAAGCATTGAGCAAAGAGGAAAAACCCTAACTAATGATGAAAAGAAAGCATATGTCTTAATTCAAAGATGTATTCAACAAATCCATATATGAGAGCTTCAAGAGATTACATTGATTCCCCAACAAACATACAAGGTTTAGTTCACCATATTCATGGTGAACCTAGATGAATAACAATGAAAGTATGAAAGAATAAACCCAATAAAGGTGAAGAGGTAGCCTGAGCATCCAAGATCCTCCTTCAAAGGGGTGAAAGAGAGAGTGTTTGCCTCGTTTCTGCCAAAGATGCCTAACTAAAGGACGTGCAAGCCCTTATATACTAATCTAGAGTTACAAAAGATTACAAAAGCCCAAGCCCAAAAAGTGCCGCTCAGCGCCATTTACCGCTCAGCGGTGGTTACGCGTCTTCTTTCTTCCCCTCAGCGGCCATTTGCCCCTCAGCGGTTCCAACGCCACCTCTTGAGTGCCGCTCAGCGGTAGTTTGCCGCTGAGCGGTGCCTTCGACTTCTCTTTTTGCACTCTTTCTTGTCTTTTCTAATGTCCTCTCTCTCATTCTTCACTTCTTTCACCAAATTCACCTCAAAACCTGCACAAAAACACTCAAATCAAGCATAAACCTGTCCAGCTCTCTTATTTCTGAAAATATAAACAAAATGCATGATTTCAAGCTAGTTTCTAAGTCTAAAGGTTGCTTTTAGTATCACTTTTAAGCATGAAAATAACAGTTTTTCAACTGTTATCACAACCCCAAACTTAGAACTTTGCTTGTCCTCAAGCAAACAAAATGTAACTCCATCTCCAACCAATTCATATGATGGTTCACTCATTCAAAATCCTCTTTCAAGATAAGTAATAACTTCACTCAAACTTATGACCACGAGTTAATTCAAGATGTGCACATGCTTTAGTGTTCACAAAGTCATTTAAGTTCCAACAAATGCTATTTTTCATGAATGATCAATCAATTAAGCATGGATGTTCATGTGCTCATGGAATCTTTCCTCACTAGGTAAAGTGTTTCACTCAACACACAAGTGTATAAGAGGTAAAGTGTTTCACTCATTCACTCCACTATCACAATGTCACATGAATCAACTTTGCCTTTCATTTAACCACAATCAAATACATTCACAAGCATGCATCATCACAAGGACTTTTCAATGGCTTATAATGTGGCTGGGCTAACAAGAAAATTGGTTTTTCTGGATCACAAAATCCTTGAGTTAAGAGAATCATAACAACACAATCTTCTTATTCATTCCCAACTTTCTTTTGCCTTTGCTTTTGCATTTGCATTGAGCTTTGCTTCTTTTTCTTTTCTTTTCTTTTGCATATTCTTACTTTTTAGCTGTTAGCTCAATGCTTTTTTCCTTTTTCATGTTTCCCCAATAACCCCAAACTTGAACATTTAACAATACCACACAAGATCTTCTACTTAACTCAAGGTAAAGATTTTCAATCAAGGGTGTTCAGTGTATATTTAAGGCTAAGGGTTCAAAGGATAGAACACAACGTGTTCTCTTTTAGAAGGCTAACTTTATGAATTTGGCCAATAAAAAGGTTTTCAAAAACACGGCCTTTGATCATATGATGCAAAACAAGCAATTTATTCAATCATAGAAAACCTGGGCAAAGTCATTCATGCTTTCAAAGTAATAGCATTCAACAATAACAACTCTGGAGCTCAAAACCTCACATATAAGCTCCTTCACATTTGACATGCACATCCTGCTTAATTTCACAATCACAATCATGATATTATGCATTTGTTCACAAAGCTTGTGAATCACCTGTATAAGCATTTTAATGTGCACATCATCTCAACATCACTCAATCAATAAGCATCATCAAGCATTACTTATCACACAATCACAGTTAATAGCAAACCATCATAACAAACCAGGTGTTCAATAGAGTACATCAAACCCTAATCTAAAAACAAAAACAAATAAGTTCAGAAAACTTAAACCACAAAAGCATAACCATATGATAGCATTCATCAGTAAATGCTATCTCAGCTCCTCATCAGTCCGAGCTCTCTGTATCTTCCTCTTCCTCTTCATCATCATCTTCATCAAATGCATCCTCCTCCTCTGCTTCATCTTCCTCCATATCTCTGGCTGAAGCTTCAGCTGCTCCAGCTCCTCCATATACTGGTTCTTCTGGCCAAGCTACCACATTATGGAATTCATCCATAGTCCACCTGTGTGCTGGAGGGGTATCATACATCCCCACTATCATCTCAGCCGTGGCCACCTGCCCTCTGTGGATGGACTGCAACTGAGCACCTATAAGAGACATATACATGTCCCTCATCTGGAATGGTTCTGCCTCATGAGTATCAGCAGAAGTCCTGCCCTGTGCTGGCCTTCTCTCTCTACGAGCCTGGCGTGGTGGCACTGGCTGGGCTGCCTCCTCACCTCCACAGTACTGTCTGTAATAGGCCTCATCTATAGCTTTTCTTGGCCTCTCAAATGGTGGAACAGAAGTGTCCACCCCAGCTAGCTTGCAAAGGTGAGTGATCAAAGAAGGATGTCCCAGTGGTGCTTTGTTGTTTGAGGTGTTAGCACACACACTAATCTCATCAGCTATCACCTGCCCAATATTAACATTCAAGTTTCTGATAACACAGTAGATGAATAGTGCCCTGCTGAGAGTAATATCTGACACATGTGAACATGGCTGAATGTTGGCATGAGAAAACGCCATCCAATACTTTGCAAGAGGAGTCAAATCTGTCCTCCTAATGTTAACCACTGAGCCAGATCTATTCCTTTGGAAGTGTCCTCCAGGTATACACAATACTCTCTCCACATCCTCATAATCAGCACCTTCCTCCATGCTAAGAGCAAACTGGCATTGCTCACCAGCCCACACAGTATCCAGAAAGTTATTTATGGAGTCAGGATCATACCTGATAGCATGGCCTCTAACATAGCCCAAATAATTCTCAGCTGGATGATCACCAATCTTCTTTGCATTGGTGTAGAATTCCTTGACCACAGCTATGTTGGCAGGTGATGGATAAGTGGCTAGCTTTCCCCAATCATTCCCTAACACTTGCTCTCCAAATTGAGGAGCAAAGTTAGGTATCATTCCAACTTTTCTCTCCATTAGAAGTCTCCTGTCCTGAACCACCCTAAAGTGCTTCTCATGTTTCCTAGAGAGGAACCTGCCATTATGGGGCTGCTCTGGTTCCTTTTCCTTTCTCTTGGTTGCCATGGTTTTCAATCTCTTTCCTGAAGAGGATGCCATTCCTGCATTCAAACATAAATCCAAAACCACAGAACACGATGTTAATCATTAGTAAACACAGAACACAACTCCTTTCGAAGCTAAACCACCGCTGAGGGCCAGAATTTCCCCTCAGCGCCACCAGTGCCACATTCAAACACGCAATAAACCAGAAAAAACAAATCTGGCAGAGTGCCGCTCAGCGGTAAATGCCGCTCAGCGGTGATCTGCAGATTTTTGCAAATCTCTTTTTAAAACAGTCCTAACTCCACCCAAATGCAATTTTCAGTTTTCCAATTCATAATCAAGCAGTTTAATCGGTTCAAACATCAAATATATCATCAAATCATGCATAGAAACTAAAACCCCTAAGTATTCATGCTTTGACAATCACATTCAAATTCAAGAACCCTAGAATGAACAAAATGCATTTTACTTACTTGGGTGGAGATGCTAGATGATATGAGAATGCTTCCAAACTAGAATGCTCTCTTCCAACCCCAAACTTTGATAGCACACTAGTGTAAAAGTGAGTGGAAGAGAAATTTTCTAAAGAGGGAAGAGTAAAAAGATGTGGGAAACCTAAGAGGAGATATGTGGGAGTCTTAGTGCAGAGAAGAGCTTGAAAGAATGTAAAAACGCGCAGCTTAGGGTTTAAAAATACCCCAATGGGCTCGGGTTCCGCTAAGGGGAACTTAAGCCCATCTGCGATAGTACCGCTCAGCGGTAATTGCCGCTCAGCGGCACTTTCTTGATGTGCCCTTCTCCTTCTTTTCTTGACCTACGTGCCTTCCTAGCATACCCCTCATAGGTTCCCTGCAATTCAATGTTAAAAATGCTTATGCAAACCCTAACTAAAATAAACAAACAAAAACAATCAATCAACTGGGTTGCCTCCCAGGTAGCGCTTGTTTAACGTCACGAGCCTGACCCAAATTCCACCAACACCCATCAGTAGATGCAAAATTTTCTTACCAACACCCATCAGCAGGTGTTACAAACCTAGCATCCTTCAGTAGATGCTTAACCACCTAGCATCCTTCAGTAGATGCTGGATCCAACAAAAATACTTACAGAATAATATCCACAATTTAAAAGTTACAAAACCAAATCAAAAGTTTTTAAATCCACTGGGTTGCCTCCCAGCAAGCGCTCTTTTAATGTCATTAGCTTGACCCAGTAAAGTTCAAGTTCCTTCTTCTTTTTCTTCTTCTTTCTATTGAACTTCTTTAGAAATTTGATCAAACCAGGAATCTGTTGCAGTGTCTCAATCATAGGAACTTTAATCTCCAATTTCTTGAAGATTTCCATAAAGCACTTGAATTTCTTTTCCTTCCTATGATTCTTCTTTAGATGAGGATGTGATTTTTCATGTGATTTCTTCTTCTTTCCTCTCATCTTCTTTTTCTTCCTTTTTCTCTCCCTAAATTTTCTCTTTTTCTCTTCTTTTATTTTTTTCTTCCTTTCTCTTTTTCTCCTCAACTTCTTTATCTTCACACAAATTTTCTTTCTCTCTTTTCTCTCAACCAATTCTTTTTCTTTTTCTTTCTATTTATCTTTCTCACTCAACTCTTCTTTCTCTTTTCTCTCTACCTTTTCCGCATCTCCCTCTATTTTTTTCTCATCAAGAATCTTGTCACTTTCAGTGACATTGGTTTGCCCTTCCTCCTTAAGGTTAACTTCAGTATTAACCTCATCATCCAATCTCTGACTAATGTAACGAAAGTGCATCTCCATCCTTTTACATGATTCTTCAATGCTTTTCTGAGTAGAGTCGGAACTTTTCAAAAATCGTTGAAGGGTGTCCTCCAAACTTTCTGATAGAGAGGATTTTTGCTGCCATTGTTGTTGTGGTTGGTTCTCAAATTGTCCAGCAGCTTGCCAAAATTGGCTTTGATCCATGCTTGAGTGAGGTTCACCCATTGGTTGAGATTACTTTGGTAGAATTGAGTGCCCCTATAATTAAACTCTTGACCAAATTGCATTCTGCAGACATTAGGCACAAAACCCTAAAAACAATTGTTAGCACAAAAAGATAGAGAAAAGAAAATAAAGATTGAAAAGATATAAGAAGATAAGAGATTTAGAAGATAGAATCAATAAAATAAAATAAAACCTAATCTAAAAAATAAAATCTAATCTAAAAGATAAAATAAAATAAAATCTAACCTAACCTAAAAGATAGAATAAGAATAAAATAAAATCTAACCTAAAAAGATAAAAAGATAAAATCTAATAAAATAAAATAAAATCTAATCTAAAAAAAAATAAAAATAAAATCTAACCTAAAAAAAAAAAAAAAAAATCTAATCTAATCAAATAAAATAAAATCAAATAAAAACCGAAAAATAAAAATAAAAAAATAAAAACAGAAAACAGAAAAACAGAAAACAGAAAAATAAAATAAAATAAAATACAAACAGAAAAATATAAAAAAAAATAAAAATAAAAAATTCGAAATTAATAAAAAAAATAAAAATAAAAACAGAAAACAGAAAACAGAAAAACAGAAAACAGAAAAACAAAAACAGAAAAATAAAATAAAATCAAATAAAATACAAACTGAAAAATATAAACAGAAAAATAAAATAAAATAAAATAAAAATTCGAAATTTAAATTAAAAATAAAAAAATAAGTCAAAGATAATCAATAATCACACAAATTAACCAGTTAAACCACGAGTCCCCGGCAACGGCGCCAAAAACTTGATGGACAAATTTGTAAGCACCAAAATATGATGTCACAAACTTGTTTCACAATCGGCAAGTATGACCGAATCGTTCAAGTAATAAAACTTGGTAAGACCAAGTATCGTTCTTCCCAAAGGACTCACGGCCTAGTTTAGTTATGTGATTTCTTGATTAGCTAAGACTTAAGAAAACAATGATTGAAATTTTAATATGCAAGACGAAAATAAACATGTATGCATGAATTGATCAATGGCAAAGACATAAGATAAACACTTTCAATGGATTAAATGAATGAATATGTTGTTGGGGGTCAATTTCATCTCATCCACTCTCATATATTTTAGGAATTCAACATTCAAATCATCATTGTTAATGCCACTCACTAATGTACCATTCTAGATGGCTTCTCCCTAATCAAATAGTTCATACAATTCCTAGCATTCCTAATGATTAGTTCATTACCGCAGGAGCTTAAGGCAACCAATATAATATTGTCAGTAAAATATTGGGAGAAATTCCCCGGATCTAGATTTCCCCGTACGTGTCCGTATCAACAAAACCAATAATCATGCATTAGAATGAGTTAAACAATGCAAGCATTGAGCAAAGAGGAAAAACCCTAACTAATGATGAAAAGAAAGCATATGTCTTAATTCAAAGATGTATTCAACAAATCCATATATGAGAGCTTCAAGAGATTACATTGATTCCCCAACAAACATACAAGGTTTAGTTCACCATATTCATGGTGAACCTAGATGAATAACAATGAAAGTATGAAAGAATAAACCCAATAAAGGTGAAGAGGTAGCCTGAGCATCCAAGATCCTCCTTCAAAGGGGTGAAAGAGAGAGTGTTTGCCTCGTTTCTGCCAAAGATGCCTAACTAAAGGACGTGCAAGCCCTTATATACTAATCTAGAGTTACAAAAGATTACAAAAGCCCAAGCCCAAAAAGTGCCGCTCAGCGCCATTTACCGCTCAGCGGTGGTTACGCGTCTTCTTTCTTCCCCTCAGCGGCCATTTGCCCCTCAGCGGTTCCAACGCCACCTCTTGAGTGCCGCTCAGCGGTAGTTTGCCGCTGAGCGGTGCCTTCGACTTCTCTTTTTGCACTCTTTCTTGTCTTTTCTAATGTCCTCTCTCTCATTCTTCACTTCTTTCACCAAATTCACCTCAAAACCTGCACAAAAACACTCAAATCAAGCATAAACCTGTCCAGCTCTCTTATTTCTGAAAATATAAACAAAATGCATGATTTCAAGCTAGTTTCTAAGTCTAAAGGTTGCTTTTAGTATCACTTTTAAGCATGAAAATAACAGTTTTTCAACTGTTATCAATATCAAATTGATCTTCCTCCTGAATATGGTGTTCATGCTACCTTCAATGTATCTGACCTTAAACCTTTTGCAGGTTATACAAGTGAAGATGACGATCCTATGGATTTGAGGGCAAATCCCTCTCAAGAGGGAGGGGATGATACAAGAAGGCCTAGCACCATTGGACCTATCACAAGAGGGATGATGAAGAAGCTACAAGATGAGTACTCTCCCAAAGGCCAAACCCTCTTTGCTATCTTTGGATGGAAGATTGGAGACCTAGAAGATGCTTGTAAGATGCCAAAACATGGAGAAGGGTAAAAGTGGACTTTGGCACATGGGGGGGTGTGCGCATAGTAGTCTAAGGGGTAGTATTAGCTTATTTCAATTCCTTATGTGCATATGTAATAAGCCACGTGAATAATATGGCTTCTAAAAGAACCATCACATTTTGCACATGTGGGTAAGGTGGCACTTGATCCGTATTTTGTGGATCTCCTTACTTCACATACATTGCATTGCATGGAGCTGAGAGTTAGCTATATAAGCTACTAGGATAAACATGTATATCACTTTTGGAAATATATAGAAGATGAATTCTGCACTTTGCAAATTTTTCTCATCCGAAAGTCCTCTTTGCTTGCTTGCTTTTTCCATTGCTATCTTCTTCCATTGTGGAAGCCGCCTGAGATAGCCTACCATTCCCTCAAGCCAACTTCCATTTCACTTCATCTAATCACTTCAATCCGCTGCACACCTTCCACTTAATCCAACCAACACAGAGAGCATTCTCTGCTACAAATTCTCCAGCACTGTTCCACCGATTCTTCAACTGCAGCAGAGTTGATTGCTTCATCCAGACTCACGGATCTGCTCCTATGCATCCTCCTTGATGCATCAAGTGGTATCATGAGCCTAGGTTCAAGTTAGAACCGTGAGACAAGTCCAGATTTCTTCCATTTCTTTGCTGTCAAAAATTTCCTGGTTGTTCTTGATGTGTTTCTGAAAATTCTGCACTGTTTTTCAGCAATTATTATTGTGGTTAGGATCTATTCTTAATTTCATTGGCTACTAGCTATCTTTGCTTGAGTTTTCCTTCATTTTATTCGGCTGCTTTTGCTTGTTTGAGTCTATTTTACCATTTAAGCATCATTTCTGGTGTTGTCTTAGTCATGTTTGGTTAATTTGCTGTTCTGTCATCAAATCTAGTTTTTAACCCAGTTTTTACGGTTCTGAAAGTGTTGGATGTGGCTACACCAATTAAGAGCAATGAACAATCAAGAGATGAGCTCAGGTGTTACACTAGTAAAAAATCGGGTTTTTACAGCGCACATTATGCCACGGTTCAACGAAAACCGCAGCATAATGGTGCGCGGTGGCAGTTTTGTAAATAAAACGAACATATATGCCGCGGTTCCCAGTAGAACCGCGGCATATACCCCAGTCAAACTTTGCCTTTGACGCCACGTATGAATAAAAAATTAAATAACAGAGTATATGCCGCGGTTCTGCACAACCGCGGCATATACCCTGCCAATTTATTGCAGGTGCTGACTGGGTCAGTGAATTTGAAAAGTTACAGGGGGTATATGCCGCGGTTCCCTGGGGAACCGCGGCATATACCCCCTGTAACGTCTTAACTTCTCTGCTAGTCAGAGAATTTCAGAAGTTACAGGGGGTATATGCCGCGGTTCCCCAGAGAACCGCGGCATATACCCCCTGTAACTTCTGAAATTCTCTGAAAGGCAGTTGGGGAGACAGTTGTGCTGAACACGTTTCAGGGGTATATGCCGCGGTTCCCCAGGGAACCGCGGCATATTCGCCTATATGAAATTAATTTAATATTTATTTGAAATATTTCGAGGTATATGCCGCGGTTGCCCGCTGAACCGCGGCATATAGTTTGAAAATAATTTCAAAAATGCCATTTCTGATAATTTTTTAAATTAGTATATGCCGCGGTTGGGGGTTAAACCGCGGCATATAACCCTTTTATACCGCGGTTAAGTAGTGAACCGCGGTAGATTCCCCTGTTCAGAGTTAAAAAACAAAACTTGGAACAGTGCATCGTCTTCCTCGCGCGTTCTCTCTGTTTTCGCGTTTCTTCTTCCTCCGAACCACCCTTCATCTCAGATTTTGCATTTTTAACCGTTTAAACTCAAAATTGTTCGGTCATTATTCGTTTTTGACGATAAAAACGAGTTTTAGCCGATCAAAATCGTGATTTCCTTGCGTTTTTCACCCTCTCCGCCGCCGCCGCCGTTGTGTTGCGTTTTTCACCCTCTCCGCCGCCGTTCCTCTTCCAGGTATTTATGTCCATTTGCATTTTTAACGTGATTTTTTCATTAATTTTTGCATAATGCTATAGTTTTGGTAATGTATGAAGTTTCTATAGTTTTGGTAATGTATTATGGTATAATTTTTGCTTTAATTTTGATAGTGCATGAAATTGTTATAGTTTATTAATTGTTTGATTGTATGATTGAATTGATTGTATGTTGAATATATTGTATAATTGTATGATTGTAATTTTGTAGAATATTTACGTATGGATCGAAATTGGATTAATTTACCACGCATTAGTGTTGAGTACGAGAGAGGGGTAGAGGAATTTATACAATTTGCGCAACGTAATGAGGGGAGAACTGATAATGAAGTGAAATTTAGATGTCCTTGTGTGAACTGTTTGAATGGGAGAAAGTTGAACGCAACTCAAATTAGAGAACATCTTATATGTGATGGTTTTCTAAGATGCTATACAACATGGATCTGGCACGGCGAAGAAATGGATTTTCCCACTGACTCTCAAAGTGTAAATGTTACTGATTCCACCATGGAAGAAGATCGACCGGATGAAGACAAATTGGAGGACATGATCCGCGATGTTGGAGCAGAAAATTTTGCCAAAGCTCATGTGTATGAGACGATGTCGACTGATGCAGAAACACCTTTGTATGTCGGTTCAACTAAGTTCACACGTTTGTCAGCGGTGTTAAGGCTCATGAATTTGAAGGCGAGCAATGGATGGACTGATAAGAGTTTTACAGAACTGTTGACGTTGTTGAATGAAA
The DNA here is from genome assembly GCF_029865625.1 of Vigna umbellata. NCBI lineage: Eukaryota > Viridiplantae > Streptophyta > Magnoliopsida > Fabales > Fabaceae > Vigna > Vigna umbellata. The sequence continues at coordinate 714,613 of NC_142174.1, read as the reverse complement.
TGTTGCCAGATGGAAATACACTGCCCACTCGTAATTATGATGCAAAGAAAATTCTTTGTCCAATGGGTATGGAGTATAAAAGGATACATGCTTGTCCTAATGACTGCATTTTGTATAGGAAAGAGTTTGAATTTTTGACAAAGTGTCCAAAATGTGGCTTATCACGATACAAGTCAAAAAACAATACTGAAGATAATGGTCAGATAGAAAAAAATGGATCTGCTTTGAAAGTAGTTTGGTACCTTCCAATAGTGCCCAGACTGAAGCGTTTGTTTGCGAATCCCAAAGATGCTAAAAACCTTAGATGGCATGCAGATGAGAGAAAAATTGACGGGCTGCTTCGTCATCCAGCTGATTCAAAGCAATGGAAAAATATTGATCGACAATTCCCCGAATTTGGTAAAGAGTGTAGAAATCTTAGGCTTGGTTTAGCCACTGATGGAATGAACCCATTTGGTAATCTGAGTACCAATCACAGTTGTTGGCCAGTTATATTGATAATTTACAACTTATCTCCTGCATTGTGCATGAAGAGGAAGTACATGATGTTGTCTATGATGATATCTGGTCCAAAGCAGCCTGGAAATGACATAGATGTTTATCTAAGCCCACTAGTTGAAGACTTGAAGGTTTTGTGGGTTGACGGGGTTGAAATATTTGATGCATTCGCTTCAGAGACTTTTATGATGCGTGCAATGTTATTTTGCACCATTAATGACTTTCCTGCTTATGGTAATTTGTCAGGATACAGTGTCAAGGGTCATAAAGCGTGTCCTATATGTGAAGAAAACACTGCAGCTCATCAATTGAAACATGGAAGAAAGACGGTGTATCTGCGTCATCGGAGATTTCTAAAACGTAATCATCCATATCGAAGGTTAAAAAAAGCATTCAATGGAGATCAAGAGAGGGACGAAGCACCAAATCCACTTACTGGCCTTGAAGTTCTTCAAAAAGTTAATAAAATACATCATGTATTTGGGAAAACATCGAAGAAGTCATCTGTAACGACCCCTTGGAAGAAGAAATCAATATTCTTTGATCTTCCATATTGGTCAAAGTTAGATGTTCGACATTGCATAGATGTGATGCATGTAGAAAAGAATGTGTGTGATAGCTTGATTGGTACATTACTCAACATTCAGGGAAAGACAAAAGATGGAGTGAATGCTCGTTTGGATTTGGTTGACATGAATATCCGAGAAGAGTTGGCACCGAAGGAGATTGGTAAACGTACTTATTTGCCCCCTGCATGTTACACAATGTCTAGACAAGAGAAGATAAGTTTTTGTGTATGTTTAAAGAGTATCAAAGTACCACAAGGATACTCTTCAAATATCAAGAGTTTAGTGTCAATGCAGGACTTAAAGCTTGTTGGCATGAAGTCTCACGATTGTCACGTCTTAATGCAACAGTTGTTACCGGTGGCTATTCGTGGAATTTTGCCCAAAAATGTTAGGCACACCATAAACAGGTTGTGTTCATTTTTCTCGTCAATATGTAGTAAAGCCATCGATCCTACAAAGTTAGATGAACTTCAAGGCGAGATTGTTATCATCTTGTGTGAACTAGAGATGTTTTTCCCTCCATCTTTTTTTGACATCATGGTACATTTACTTGTTCATTTGGTTAGAGAAATCAAGTTGTGCGGACCGGTATACTTAAGATGGATGTATCCTATTGAGCGTTATATGAAGATTTTGAAAGGGTACGTTAAAAATCCATATCATCCTGAAGGTTCGATGATTGAAAGGTATATTGCTGAAGAAAGTATCGAGTTTTGTTCAGATTACATGACATCAACGAATCCAATAGGAGTTCCTCGCACAGCATGGTTGAATAAATTTTCTACAAGTAAAAGCATCCGAGGTGTCAATGTGGTGACAAAAGATCGCGAAGAATTGTTGCAAGCGCATCTTTATATATTGAACAACACAGATGAGGTGATCCCTTTTTTGGAAGCACACAAAACCATTGTTAAGAATAAAAATCCAAGACAATCAGAGAAATGGCAATTGATGGAGCATAACAAAACATTTATGTCTTGGTTCAAATCTGAAATTGACAAAGAGCCACATTCTTCTGAAACTTTATTGTGGCTTGCAAATGGTTTGAAGTTTGATGTCGTGTGTTGTACAGGTTATGAAGTCAATAATTGCACATTCTATACGAAGACTTTGGATGATAAAAGCACAGTACAAAATAGTGGAGTCAGTTTAGAAGCTGAGTCACTTCAATTTTCCACATCAAAAGATCAATCTCCTGTACTTGGATCAATGAGATATTATGGTATAATAGAAGAGATATGGGAGGTTGATTACACCAAGTTTTCCGTTCCATTGTTCAAGTGTAAGTGGTTTGACAATAAGAGTGGTGTGAAAATAGATGACTCGGGTATGACACTGGTTGATTTTCGCAAGGTGGGTTATCGAGACGAACCGTTTATCATGGTACATCAACCATCTCAAGTTTTTTATGTCAAAGATCCTTCGTCTGACCATTGGTATGTTGCTCTTCAAGGCAAAAAACAAATTGAAGTTAACGAAGACAATCTAATTAATATTGATATTGCTGACAACCATTCATTTCAAACTACAACAAAGTTGGATGACCAATCTGTAGTTGACGATGATGTACATGCAATTCGGTCAGATCATGATGAGGGAATATACATATGATGAATTGTTAGGTGTGAACTTCCTTCCCTGCTCCATCAGATCCTGCTTTTGTATCATGAATCCATATCTTTATGTATGAATTTTCAATTTGGATACTATTACATGTTTTGTTAATTTATATGATATTACATAAGTCTTGAAAGAAAATTTAATGTTGTTATTTATTTTGACAGATATATGGCTGATCATCCACATTCTTCAGGGGATGAGGCTCCCCCACCCAGATCCACTAGAGGACCCACTAGGATGAAACAACTATTAATCAGGAAAAATAGTGGTGAAAGAACTCCGGTGAATGTGAATGTCACCACGGGTGTGGCAACTGGCCCCAATGCAGATGACTTCCGATCATACCTTGGAGTAGTGGCACGTGATAAGATTAGTATTCTCATTCCATCTTTTGATCATGTGTCCGAGGGTGATCGGAACATTATTTGGCAAGATATATTGGTAAGTTAGTTAATAGCATTTGAATTATAATTTGTTTATATTGATAATTTTGTACTAATACAACTTTATTATGTTTTTTTCAGATGACATTTGACATTCCAAATGTCCCAACACTTAGAAATAAGTGTTTGTCAACTGTTGCAGAAAATTTCAGAAACTTTAAAAGCAAGTTGACATCAAGGTACATCTTTGGACACCTTAAACATAAAACTCCATGTAATGCATATAAGTCCATTGATGAGGAGACTTGGCGGGTTTTTAAAGAGAGTCGGATGTCAGAGGAATGGCAGGTTAGTGTAGTTCATATTATTTAATTCCTCATTAACAAATATATATCATATGAACTCATTAATTAATGTGTATGTGACAGGCAATTAGAAGCAAAGCACAAGGAACAAGTGCTAAGAACAAAAACCCCCACCTATTATCTCGTGGTGGGTATAGGAAGCTTGAGGAGAAAATCCTCAAGCAAAAGGCAGATGCTATACCACCATCTCAGAGTGGTAGCCCTCCTCAGCCTCCTTCTCCACCGTCTAGACACGAGAAATGGAAGTTGGCCCGTATGCGACCATCGGGCACCTACTCTTCCGACTCAGCACGAGAGATTTCTGAAAAAATTGTAAGTTATCACTGTTCCTAAAATAATAAATATTGTCATTATACATACTACATTAAACTATTTAACTGATAATGGTGTTTTGTAATGTTACAGGACGCCTTGGTTGAGCAGAGCTCCCAAGGCCAATTCACTCCAGAGGGTCGCCAGGATATTCTTGCTGCTGCAATTGGACGACCTGAGCACCCTGGACGTGTACGTGCTGCAGGTCCTGGAGTAGGAATTACGGATTATTTTGGGAGCTCTTCTCGTCAGCCTTCATATTCGTACAGCGATACACAAAGGATGACAGAAGAGATCACAAAAAAGGTCCGACAAGACCTTATGCAGGAGATCAGGGCCGAGGTGAGGGCTGAATTCCAGATGCTCTACCAGGAGCAGTTTCAGAGCATGCGCCCGATGCAGTCTCCTATAGAGGAACATGTGGTCCCTCCCCCTCCCACAGGTAAACTTAATAAACATTTATGTGCAATTATTTCTATCTCTTGTATAATCTAACATTTACTCTGACAGGGAGAAGCGGCAAAGGAAGTTGTTCCGCATCAGCCATCCCAGAGGATGACATGGACGATGGTAGTCCATGTCTGCTATACATTTTAGAAGAAGATCAGATGGTGCTGGTAGCTCGTGGAACAGAGTTTAGGTCAGCGACTGTATGTCATGGTATGCAACTATTAGAGGATGAGGTGAAGGTCTCAGTGGATGAAATGATCATGCCAGATGCCTCGGTTCCACTGTCCACGGAAGAGATTTTCACTGTGGAACAAGCATATAAGTCGTTTATCACTTGGCCTAAATTTTTGGTTAAACCAGTTTCTGACCCCTCGGTATGAAATTCTTCTTTACACTTCTCAATTTTAAAGGTTTTTGATTTCAAAACTTATCTTATCTTTTCATGTAACAACAGACGCAGGAACAACAGAAGATTCCTCTATCTGAGGATGACCCTCTTTCTTCATTGCATCTACTTGCTGACATCCTTGATGATAAGCCTTTGGAGGTTCAGTATGATGCTAATGTATTTGGGCATGGCTCTGAGGTCCCAATATACCTTAATAGCCAAGATGTCCGTGAGCTTGCGTCGGGAACACAAGAGTTGAATATTTCAATTATTCAACTATGGACGATGTAAGTCTATGACCAATTATTTATATATAAAATTGATTTATATATCAAGTATCCTTATATCAAAGTTAATTTTTGATTTCAGGTATATGTTTGGGGTCGCTAATAAGTTGGGGCGTTCTGATGATTATGGATTCATTGATCCCCAAGAAATTCATGAATCAAATGATTTTGACCATATCAACATGAGTCTGATAAGAAGTTTTGGAAGGGGCAAGAAAATATACTTTTTGCCTTATATATCCGGGTAAGTGAACTTTGTTAACATAATAATGTTCCATATGTGATTTTAATATTTAATAGTTACGTTATTATGAATTTCAGGCGCCATTGGCAACTTCTTGTTATGTCTGTGCAAGACAACTATGCTTTGTGGTTCTGCTCATTGCACAGGCCTCCTCCCACACAACTCAGACAAGCAATTGATTGGTAAGAACCTCAATGTTTGGACTTTCTTTGTTATATAACTGAATGCTAAAACATTTTTTTATATACAGTTCTATTCCAGCAAGTATGATGATGGACGGGAGATCAATTGCTAAGAGTAGAAAGATTGCTTGGATTTCTCTCAAGGTTTGACATATGCTAAAGTCATACTTTGTTATAATTGTTTTATAACAAATGTTATTCACTAACTATTATCAACTGTGATGATATATTGTAGTGTAACAGACAAAATGGGTCATATGAGTGTGGATACTATGTAATGTATTGGATGACCCATATTGTTCGTTCTCACATCACAAGAAGCTGGGAAACGGTAATATTTAACTTTAACAAATTTTGATTTTTTAACAAATGTTGAATTCATATACACTAATTAAAATGAATTGTCTTTTGCAGAGATTCAAGACTACTACACCAGTTCCTGAGAAGTCCCTACTATTCATTAGGAACGCTGCTGCGAAGTATATAGTTAGATTATACAATAGCTCTTAGATTTAGATTTAAACAATGCATTTGATTAGCTTTTGATTTCTTAGACTCTCTACTTTATTTGATGTTGAAATACATTTGAACATGTGTTTGTTATGTTGAAATTGCATTTCTGTAAATGTTTTTATATGCAGGTCTGTTTTTGTGGTAGTGGATATCACAAAAACAGACCTGCAATTTTAAAAAACTGCAGGGGAATATGCCGCGGTTCTAACCACAACCGCGGCATATTCCCCCTATATGCCGCGGTTCTAACCACAACCGCGGCATATAGTGCTTCGTTTTTTTTTTAAAAACGAGACATATGGCCGCGGTTTTGACACTAACCGCGGCATATTTGTCGGCCTATATGCCGCGGTTCAACCGCGAACCGCGGCATATAGTGCATTTTTTAATTATTTTTTTTGAATTTTTTTTTAAAAAAAATGAATTTAGGCAGCGGTTCCCTAGACAACCGCGGCATATTGCGCAGACTATATACCGCGGTTATGACCGCGGCATAAAGTGTCTGACTTACTACCGCGGCTGAATATGCCGCGGTTCAAGAACCGCGACGTATAGTGAAAATCAACCGCGGTAAAAGCCCCTCGCTGCACTAGTGTTAAATTTTTGCCAACCAAACTCAGATCTGCATGGTTTCTGTTCTGTTTTCCAGAAAGTGTACTGTTGTAACAAAAATTCTGTTGTTCATATAGCCTTGTGCACTGTTCTATTGAACAGCAGTTGAATGATCCATTGTCTGAACCATTTGGAAGATGAAATGAGTTGATTCCAAATAGTTTGTCATGTTCCAAGCATTTGGCCGAGATGCATGTGTCTTCTTGAGAAAATTCTGCTTAATTGTGTGAGGTTAGTATTAGATCATTGCTAACCATCATCAACACTGAATTTCTGCATTTGTGCAACTTTCAAATACCATTTCTAACTCCTCTTTGCTGTTTTCAAATCAGAATTGCTTTTGAATCAAAATTTGACCATGCTAGTTGTTAAATTTAGCTGAAATATGGTACTGCAGTAGTGATTTTCTGTTTTATATAGTTTTCATGTATCCAATTAGTTCCAACAAGTCATAAATCATCATCAAAACATGTTTGAATCATTGGAAAATAACTAGGTGCAGTACTGTTCATTTGGTCTATTTTTCTGCATTGAAAAAAATTGACTCTGCTGCAAAACTGTGCTGGTTTTTCTGTCAAATTCTGCACTGCATTACTTTGCTTGATTCATCATTTTTAGATGCAGTAAAAGCCATGGTCCATTTAAAATATTAAGATAACAATTCAAAAGAGATATTACAAATGTTAAAAGGCACTTAGGACCATTGCATCATCAGTTTCGAAAGTTTGAAGTGTATAAAAATCTGGTGCAGAAATCTGGTGCAAAAATCTGGTGCAACTCATTCAGGCATTTCATCAAACAGTTTTGTCAATTTTCAATGCATAGCCAATTCGTGTGTGATTCTGATCTAAAGTCTTTTCTTGTGTTTTAAATCTGATCTAGAACCATTCTTAGGATCTATTTGAGGTGCCACCGTGTTTGAAACTCCTTTCATTGCTTGATTTTCGATTTTTCTACATTCTGCACACCAACTGTTTGAAAAATTTCCTGGTGTTGCTGTCTTTTGGTTGTGAAAGTTACAGCATTTGAGGTGATATTTTCAGTGATTAATTGGCTTGTTGGGTAGGTGGTTTATACCTCAGAAGGTGTATCACGATTCGAAGCATCAAAGAAGGTTCAATGAAGAGGAGCAAAGACAAGAAGATGGTACTTTGGATGGAAAAACCGTGACAATTCTGCAGCACACTTTAGAAGCGCAAAGTTGTGTTCTTGAGTGATCACTTGCAGCTGAGAGGATTGTTGTGAATTAAGCATAGTTCATTCTTTGTTTTGAGAAGCCAAAGCTGCACACATCTTTCCCTTAGCCAATTCGCATTTTTTTTCTTACAATTTACCAAATTTCTTTTGTAATTTCCTTTGGTTTCTTTGGTTGTAAGTTCCAAATCTAATCAAGTGAGGTGCTAGAGTTCACAAGTGCTCTTCCCTCATTTGTAACTAGACTCAAAGAAGTCTTACAACCTAAAATTGAGTAGTCGGTGAGTGTGTCTTAGATCCAAAGTCTAAGCCTCACCTAGGAGACCTTACTTTAATTGCTTTTCCAATTCTCGCCTAGATAGTATATATCTTATGCGAATAGGAAGCTCTCTTAGGGGTCCGAATTTAGAGTTAGGTTGTGTCTTTTCTTGGCTTTGTGTTTTCTTTGTTGTCTTTAAGACTTAAGTGGATTTAAGAGTAATTTTGATCTAAGGACTCTAGTAAGTAACTAGAAGCATATTTGGCAAGGATAAGGCTTGGTACTTAAGCATTCCTAGTGAATCACCTCCCTTACCTGGAATATTGCTTTCAAGTGAAAAGCTCTAGTCTTTACTTCAAGAATAACATTTAAGTCCATCATAATGTCTAGAAGGCATTCTCCTAGGATTAGTGATAGTGAAAAAGAACATTTTCTCTTCAAACTTTAGTTAATGAATTCAAGGAAATAAGAAGAGAAATGAATGAAGAGAAAGCCAATAGAGAGCTTCAAAATGCTGTTATTCAAGATGAGTTGAGAATGATAAGGAAAAGTAAGTCTAGGGGAAGTCAGAGTGAAAACTCTCAAGAGGGAGGGTTGTCTATGAGTCTGGGTGATTATTATCCTCATCAGCCTTCTACTTCTAGAAGGCATAGGAGAAATTCTCATGCACCCCCACCCCCTAAAGAAGTCAATGTGGTGTTGCCTCACTTCCATGGGAAGGACAATGTAGAGGCTTATCTTGATTGGGAGATGAAGGTAGAACAATTGTTTGAATGCCACCAAGTGAGTGAAGAAAGGAAGGTCTCTCTAGCTACCCTAAGCTTTCAAGGGTATGCAATGTATTGGTGGACTGCCTTGGTGATGAGTCAATATTTTATTCACTTCACTTAGTTTATTGTACCGAATTTAATCGGGGAATTGTGCTTAATTGTCCGGTATTTTCCTGTTTTTGATAATTGTGCTTAATTTGACCAAAAATTCTTATTTTAATTAATTTGAATTATTTGAGCTAATTATTTGCATTATTAATTGTAGGGAAATTGTTGGATAATATTTGGGACATTTGGAGGTGAAAAGAAATACCACATCAATTATGTTTTAAACTAAGATGAGAGAGGAGGTGTGGATTTCAATTTTAGGGGTGCACATCAAGAAGCTGGATTCATTTGGAGAGGTGAGCACATGGCATGCAGCACACGTCCAGCGGGGTACACCCAACAAGATTGGGGGTGTGTCCAGTAGCAAGGGGTGCATCCAGCAAAGAGATCCACACCACACGGCCCTTAGATTTCTTGCAAACGGGCTCACCCGTCCAGCAACTCTCCAACAATCCAGCAGCATTCCAGCTTGGAAAACACGGAGGTAAGCAAGTCCAGCGTGGTGGAGAAAAAAAGCAGCCACATGGGAAGCAGGGAGGTGCACACGGAAACGGTCCAGTAGCGTCACGTCCCAGCTCCAACAAGGGCAGCACTCCAGCAGATTCCGCACCTTCACACGTCCAGCTTTGAAGAAAGCACCGCGGCCCAGAAATTGCTTGCAAACGGGTGGCTCCAGCTGTCACGGGATGGAGAATGGGAAGCAACCAAATAGGGGTGCATCCAGCAGCTTGAGAGGTCCAGGAGGTGCAAAGAGAAATTAAAGAGCACGAAAGAAGGGTTACGCACACGAAAAAGGTCCAGCGACTACAGTAAAAAAGAAGCAGAGTTCCAGCCGCCAGGGAAGAGTTTTTTTTGGTTTTCTTGGCTTTAAAGAAAAGGAGAAGAGAGCTTCATTTTTTTTGGCAGCAGCACGTTGAGAGAATGGAAGGCTACGGCTGAAGAAAAGAGTGGTGCTGGAATGAAGAGCATGGAGTTTTGTTTGGAGGGTGTCTCGGCCTGAATCAGAACAGCAGCCCCCACCTTCTCAGATTTTTGTTTTCTGGCTTTGCTTTTGAATGTTTCTGGGAGAGTTTGGAGACTTTTTCTTTTACGCTGGTTTCTCATTGAATGAAAGAGGATTTACCACTTTGCATTGAAGTTTTATTTATTCCAGCACACATCTTTCTTTTTCCATTTTAACACTTGGTCACTGAGAATGGAGGAAGAACATTTTTTTATGCACGGTTATTCATAAAGGAAAACTCTCGTTTTATTTTTTACATACTTCAGGAAGTTTCGGTTTGATTTTTTCAGGCAAGAATATTTTCATGTTTTTAGAGAATAGGATGGTGATTAATGATGGGATAATGGTCGCAGCATGTCCAGCTTGGAGCAGCGTGTATGCACGGTGATTTTTGTCTTTGAAGTGAAGCGGTGATTAGTTAAATGATTAGGTGAAAGTTGATGGGAAGCCACGAAGAGTTGCATCACGGTGATGGGTGGTTTCTTTTAGAAAAAGTTAATTTTCATTTCCTTTCCTTGATGAAAGAAGAGAGCACGGTTTTTGAAGAAGTAAGGTGTGTCCACGTGAATGTGAAGCATTGTGCGGTGATGGGACACGTTGAAGGATAGAAAGTTTTATTTTTTTTAGTAATTGAATGAAGATGGTGCAACGGTGGGCAATTTTTATTTGGGAAAAGAAGTGAAGTACGTTGGAGGATGATGTGGTGTCACGTTCACCGGTTGCATCCATATTTCTTCTTTCTTTTAGATTCATTGTTTTAATGTTTACCTTACAATATTGCATTTAATGTTTTAGCTTAAATGTTGCATTTTTATAACTTGAATTGTGTTTGAATATTTATCTATTGTATTGTTTTCTTTAAACACCTTCATGCACTTTAATTCTTTCAATTATATTTGGTTGTGTTTTATTTAATTTCAGTTTAATTTAATTTTACCACATCAAAGTAAAAATCTTTCACCAAAACCCCCCACTACGTGTTTGATCTAAGACTCGAACCACATTTGGTCCTTGAGAGACGACCTAGGAGTCACTTCCTAGTCTATACTGCATTCTTTTATGCACAATTTTTGTTGGGAGGTGCGACCCTCTCATCACTTGGTCCAAGAGAGGCTTAGACATCAAGCCCCTCCCATCCACTATTGGAATGATCTCAAGTCTGCCCTTAGGAGGAGACACATTCCCTCCTACTACAATAGAGAACTCATGGATAAACTCCAAAGGTTACAACAAAGGTCTATGACAGTTGAGGAATATAGACAAAAGATGGAGTTGTATATGATGAGGGCAGGCATAGTAGAAGGTCCAGAAACTACTTTAGCTAGATTTTTAAGTGGGCTCAATTTTGACATAAGAGATAGGGTTGAACTTCTACCTTATAGAGATTTGAATGATCTTGTTCAAATGTGTATAAAGGTAGAACAACAAAACTTGAGAAAATCTTCTTCTAAAAGAATTCAAGTTCAACCTACTTTTGAAAAGAAAATTTTAAAGAAAAAGAGCCATTTAAACCTCTAGCCAAGATAGAAGAGAGACCCAAGAAAGAGACACCCTCACACACAAGAACAAGTGAAATCAAATGCTTCAAATGTCTAGGAAGGGGTCATGTAGCTACTCAATGTCCTACAAAAAGAAACATTATTTTGAAAGGCAAGGACATTTATAGTAGTGAAAGTGACACCCCAACTAGTACAAGTGAGAGTGAGGAAGAAGAGAGGGAAGACGAAATATATGCTGATGATGGGCAACTTCTCATGGTGAGAAGGATACTTAGCAACCAACCAAGTCTTGAACACATATCACAAAGAGAGAACATCTTTCACACAAGATATAAAATTCAAGAAAATCATTGTTCTCTCATTGTTGATAGTGGGTCTTGTTGCAATTGTTGTAGCACAAGGTTGGTTGAGAAGTTGAAACTTGATATTATACCCCATCCAAAACCTTATAAACTTCATTGGCTAAATGAAGATGGGGATATAATAGTCAAGAATCAAGTGAAGTTGGCATTTTCCATTGGGAACTTCAAAGATGAAGTTTTATGTGATATAGTTCCCATGGAAGCATGTCATGTGTTATTGGGGAGACCATGGCAATTTGATCATCAAACTATCCATCATGGTCTAACCAATACCATTACTATCCATCAAAAGGACAAGAAGTTTGTGCTTCATCCTTTGACTCCTACCCAAGTGGCTAAGGATCAAGCACAAATGAAGATTTTAAGAAAGCAAGAACATGATCAAAAGAAAAAGTCAAAAAGAAAGGGAGGTATAGAAACAAGTGTGCCACCTAAGGTCACTCAACATGAAGTCCTTTTAAACAAAAAGACTTTAATCAATACACTTCAAGTAGAGCAACCTTCATATCTTCTTCTTTGTCAAGGGACACTTACATGCACATCTAGTGATTCAAAGACTTCAACTCTTTCTCCATCCATTCAAAAACTTTTGAAAGAATTTGATGATCTATTCCCACAAGAAATTCCAAAAGGGCTTCCACCCATAAGAGGAATTGAACATCAAATTGACTTCATTCCAGGGGCAGTTCTTCCTAATAGGCCAGCCTATAGGACAAATCCCCAAGAAACTAAGGAGATTGAGACACAAGTCCAAGACTTGCTAGATAAAGGTTTAGTTCAAAAGAGTCTAAGTCCCTGTGCTGTACCAGTGTTACTTGTACCAAAAAAAGATGGGAAGTGGCGCATGTGTTGTGATTGTAGAGCTATCAACAACATCACAATCAAGTATAGACATCCCATTCCTAGGCTTGATGATATGTTGGATGAATTGCATGGAGCACAAATATTTTCAAAGGTAGATTTAAAAAGTGGCTATCACCAAATAAGAATTAAGGAAGGTGATGAATGGAAAACTGCCTTTAAGACCAAGTTTGGATTATATGAATGGCTAGTTATGCCTTTTGGTCTTACAAATGCTCCAAGCACATTCATGAGACTTATGAATCATGTCCTTAGGGATTGCATTGGGAAGTTTGTAGTTGTTTACTTTGATGACATCTAGGTATATAGTCAAAATTTGCAAACTCATGAAAAACATTTGAGAGTTGTTTTAACAATTCTTAGAACACACAAATTGTTTGCAAACTTTGACAAGTGTACCTTTTGTGTTGATAGTGTCATATTTCTTGGATTTGTGGTCACCAAAAATGGGGTTCATGTGGACCCAGAAAAAATAAAGGCCATCCAAGATTGGCCTCCTCCAAAGAATGTAGGAGAAGTAAGGAGCTTCCATGGGTTGGCAAGCTTTTACAGAAGATTTGTTCCTAACTTCTCTAGTCTTGCTTCACCCCTCAATGAGTTGGTGAAAAAAGATGTTACATTCCATTGGGGGGATAAACAACAAAAAGCTTTGAGCTACTCAAAGAGAAGCTCACACAAGCACCCATTCTAGCTTTGCCAAACTTTTCCAAAACTTTTGAGCTAGAATGTGATGCTTCAGGATTTGGCATAGGTGCAGTATTATTACAAGAAGGACACCCAATTGCATACTTTAGTGAAAAACTTCATGGTGCCTCTTGTAATTACCCCACCTATGACAAAGAACTCTATGCACTTGTGAGGGCTCTTCAAACTTGGGAACATTACCTTGTTGCCAAGGAGTTTATCATTCATAGTGATCATGAATCACTTAAGTATTTGAAGAGTCAACACAAGTTACAACAAAGGAAAAACAAAAGAGGAATGCTAAGTGCTTGGAATTCATTGAACAATTCACTTATGTTATTAAATACAAGAAAGGAAAATCCAATGCGGTGGCTGATGCTTTGTCAAGAAAAATTAATCTATTAGCCACATTGGGAGCTCAAATTCTTGGATTTAATAACATTCTTGAATTATATTCACAAGATCTTGATTTTGCTCATATCTATGAGGAATGTCTCAATAAGCCTCAAGGAGGATTCTATGTGAAAGAGGGGTATCTTTTTAAAGAAGGAAAAATTTGCATTCCCCAAGGTTCACATAGAAAACTCCTTGTTAAAGAGACACATGAGGGAGGATTAATGGGACATTTTGGGGTAGAAAAGACCCTTGGCATGTTGAAAGAAAAATTCTTTTGGCCTCACATGAGAAGGGATGTTCAAAGGCATTGCTTTAAGTGTATAACTTGTTTAGAAGCTAAATCTAAATCAATGCCTCATGGACTTTATACTCCTTTGAATGTTGCTTCCACCCCTTGGGAAGAGATAAGTATGGATTTTGTGTTAGGTCTTCCCAAAACTTCTAGGGGTTTTCATTCTATCTTTGTGGTGGTAGATAGGTTTAGCAAAATGGCTCATTTTATACCTTGCCACAAAGTAGATGATGCAAGCAACATTGCAAAGTTATTCTTTAGAGATGTGGTTAAACTTCATGGTCTACCTAAGGTAATAGTTTCGGATAGAGATACAAATTTCTTAGTCACTTTTGGAGGACCTTATGGTCTAGATTAGGGACTAAGTTATCTTTTTCTACTACTTGCCATCCTCAAACAGATGGTCAAACTGAGGTAGTAAATAGATCTCTTTCCACTTTACTAAGGGTAGTTCTAAAAGGTAATCACAAATCTTGGGATGAGTATCTTCCTCATGTTGAGTTTGCCTACAATAGAGTAGTTCATGGAACTACTAAATTGTCTCCTTTTGAAGTTGTTTATGGTTTTAATCCTTTGACACCCATGGATTTAATACCCCTTCCAAATGCTATTGATTTTGTTCATCAAGATGGGGTATCTAAATCTAAGTTTATCAAAGAATTACATCACAAGGTTAAAAATCAAATTCAACAACAAAATGAGAAATATGCCAAGCAACACAACAAGGGCAAGAAAGAGTTAATCTTCAATGAAGGTGATCTAGTTTGGGTTCATCTTAGAAAGGAAAGATTTCCTCAACTAAGAAAATCCAAACTCAATCCTAGAGGAGATGGACCTTTTAGAGGAAGTGGAGAAAGTGGAGGAAGTGGAGGATGTGGAGGAAGTGGAGGAAGTGGAGGAAGTGGAGTAAGTGGACGAAGTGGACGAAGTGAGGGAAGTGGACGAATGGGACGAAGTTGACGAAGTGGACGAAGTGGATGAAGTGGACGAAGTGGACGAACTGTACGCAGAGGCCGAAGTGGGGGAAGTGGACGAAGTGGACGAAGTGTTCGAAGTGGAAGAAGTGGACGAAGTTGACGAAGTGGAGGAAGTGGGGGAAGTGGAGCAGGTTGAGGAAGTGGACGAAGTTGACGAAGTGGAGGACGTGGTCGAAGTTGGCGAAGTGGAGGAAGTGGAGGAAGTGGAGGAGGTTGAGGAAGTGGACGGAGTCGACAAAGTGGAGGACGTTGTCGAAGTTGGCGAACTGGAAATTGTGGAGGAAGTGGAGGAAGTTGAAGAAGTGGACGAAGTGGAGGCAGTGGAGGAAGTTGACGAAGTGGAGGAAGTGGAGGAAGTTGACAAAGTGGACGTAGTGGACGATGGGACGAAGTGGAGGAAGTGGAGGAAGTGGTCGAAAAGGACGAAGTGGACGAACTTGACGAAGTTGAGGAAGTGGAGGAAGTGGAGGAAGTGGGAGAAGTTGACGAAGTTGACGAAGTGGAGGAAGTGGACGAAGTTGAGGAAGTAGAGGAAGTGGAGGAAGTGGAGGAAGTGGATGAAGAGGAGGAAGTGGAGGAAGTGGAGGAAGTGGACGAAGTGGAGGAAATTGACGAAGTGGAGGAAGTTGACGAAGTGGAGGAAGTGGACGATGGGGACAAAGTTGAGGAACTGGAGGAGGTTGAAGAAGTGGAGGAAGTGGAGGAAGTGGATGAAGTGGAGGAAGTGGTCGAAGTGGAGGAAATTGTCGAAGTGGAGGAAGTGGACGAAGTTGACGAAGTGGAGGAAGTGGAGGAAGTGGACGATGGGGACAAAGTGGAGGAAGTAGAGGAGGTTGAGGAAGTGGAGGAAGTGGAGGAAGTGGACGAAGTGATCGAAGTGGACGAAGTGGAGGATGTGGACGATGGGGACAAAGTGGAGGCAGTGGAGGAGGTTGAGGAAGTGGGGGAAGTGGACGAAGTGGTCGAAGTGGATGAAGTGGAGGAAGTGATTGAAGTGGAGGAAGTGGACGAAGCGGAGAAATGGCAGAAGTGGAGGAAGTTGACGAAGTGGAGGAAGTGGACGAAGTGGAGGAGGTTGAGGAAGTGGACGAAGTTGACAAAGTGGAGGACGTGGTCGAAGTTGGCGAACTACAAGAAGTGGAGGAAGTGAAGGAGGTTGAGGAAGTGGACAAAGTGGAGGAAGTGGAGGATGTGGAGGACGTTGATGAAGTGGAGGAAGTGGATGAAGTGGAGGAAGTGGAGGAAGTGGATGAAGAGGTCGAACTGGACGAAGAGGTCGAACTGGACGAAGCGGACGAAGTGGACGAAGTTGACGAAGTGGAGGAAGTGGAGGAAGTTGACGAAGTAGAGGAAGTGGACGATGTGGTAAGTGGCGGAAGTGGAGGAAGTAGAAGAAGTGGAGGAAGTGGACGAAATTGACGTAGTGGACTAAGTGGAGGAAGTGAAGGAAGTTGAGGAAGACGACGAAGTGGACGAAGTGGAAGAAGTGGAGGAAGTGGAGGAAGTGGAGGAAGTGGACGAAGTGGAGGAAGTTGACGAAGTGGAGCAAGTGGACGAAGTGGAGGAAGTGGAGGAAGTGGATGAAGTGGAGGATATTGATGAAGTGGACGAGGTGGAGGAAATGGAGCAAGTTGAGGAAGAGGACGAAGTTGGCGAAGTGGAAGAAGTGGAGGAAGTAGAGGAAGTAGAGAATGTGGAGGAAGTTGACGAAGTGGAGGAAGTGGAGGAAGTTGACGAAGTGGAGGAAGTGGACGATGGGGACAAAGTGGAGGAAGTGGAGGAGGTTGAGGAAGTGGAGGAAGTGGACGAAGTGATCGAAGTGGACGAAGTGGAGGATGTGGACGATGGGGACAAAGTGGAGGAAGTGGAGGAGGTTGAGGAAGTGTAGGAAATGGACGAAGTGGTCGAAGTGGACGAAGTGGAGAAATGGCAGAAGTGGAGGAAGTTGACGAAGCGGAGGAAGTGGACGAAGTGGAGGAGGTTGAGGAAGTGGACGAAGTTAACGAAGTGGAGGACGTGGTCGAAGTTGGCGAACTACAAGAAGTGGAGGAAGTGAAGGAGGTTGAGGAAGTGGACAAAGTGGAGGAAGTGGAGGATGTGGAGGACGTTGACGAAGTGGAGGAAGTGGAGGAAGTGGAGGAAGTGGACGAAGAGGTCGAACTGGACGAAGCGGACGAAGTGGACGAAGTTGACGACGTGGACGAAGTGGCGGAAGTGGAGGAAGTGGAGGAAGTAGAAGAAGTGGAGGAAGTGGACGAAGTGGACGAAATTGACGTAGTGGACTAAGTGAAGGAAGTGGAGGAAGTTGAGGAAGACGACGGAGTGGACGAAGTGGAAGAAGTGGAGGTAGTGGAGGAAGTGGAGGAAGTGGAGGAAGTGGAGGAAGTTGACGAAGTGGAGCAAGTGGACGAAGTGGAGGAAGTGGAGGAAGTGGATGAAGTGGAGGATATTGATGAAGTGGACGAAGTGGAGGAAATGGAGGAAGTTTAGGAAGAGGACGAAGTGGGCGAAGTGGAAGAAGTGGAGGAAGTAGAGGAAGTGGAGGATGTGGAGGAAGTTGACGAAGTGGAGGAAGTGGACGAAGTTGACGAAGTGGACGAAAAGGTCGAAGAGGACGAAGTCGACGAAGTGGGCGAAGTGGAAGAAATGGAGGAAGTTGACGAAGGGGACGAAGTGGAGGAAGTTGAGGAAGTGGAGGAAGTGGACGAAGTGGAGGAAGTGGACGAAGTGGAGGAAGTGGGCGAAGTGGACAAAGTTGACGAAGCGGACGAAATCGATGAAGTGGACGAAGTGGAGAAAGTGGAGGAAGTGGAGGAAGTGGACAAAGTGGACGAAGTGGACGAAGTTGACAAAGTTGACGAACTGGAGGAAGTGGACAAAGTGGAGGAAGTGGAGGAAGTGAAGGAAGTTGATGTAGTGGACGAAGTGGACGAAGTGGAGGAAGTTGAGGAAGAGGACGAAGTGGACGAAGTGGAAGAAGTCGAGGAAGTGGAGGAAGTGGAGGAAGTTGAAGAAGTGGACGAAGTGGAGGCAGTGGACGAAGTGGAGGAAGTTGACAATGTTCACATAGTGGGCGAAGTGAATGAATGGGACGAAGCAGACGAAGTGGAAGAAGTGGAGGAAATGGAGGAGGTTGAGGAAGTGGAGGAAGTGGAGGAAGTGGACGAAATGACCGAAGTGGACGAAGTGGAGGATGTGGACGATGGGCACAAAGTGGAGGAAGTGGAGGAGGTTGAGGAAGTGGAGGAAGTGGAGGAAGTGGACGAAGTAGACGAAGTGGAGGAGGTTGAGGAAGTGGACGAAGTTGACGAAGTGGAGGACGTGGTCGAAGTTGGCGAACTACAAGAAGTGGAGGAAGAGAAGGAGGTTGAGGAAGTGGACAAAGTGGAGGAAGTGGAGGATGTGGAGGACGTTGACGAAGTGGAGGAAGTGGAGGATGTGGAGGAAGTGGAGGAAGTTGAGGAAGTGGACGAAGAGGTCGAAGTAGACGAAGCGGACGAAGTAGAAGAAGTGGACGAAGTTGACGAAGTGGAGGAAGTGGGGGAAGTTGACGAAGTGGAGGAAGTGGACGAAGTGGATGAAGTGGCGGAAGTGGAGGAAGTAGAGGAAGTGGAGGAAGTGGACGAAATTGACGTAGTGGACGAAGTGGAGGAAGTGGAGGAAGTTGAGGAAGACGACGAAGTGGACGAAGTGGAAGAAGTGGAGGAAGTGGAGGAAGTGGAGGAAGTGGAGGAAGTGGACGAAGAGGTCGAAGTGGACGAAGTTGATGAAGTGGGCGAAGTGGAAGAAATGGAGGAAGTTGACGAAGGGGACGAAGTGGAGCAAGTTGAGGAAGTGGACGAAGTTGACGAAGTGGAGGACGTGGGCGAAGTTGGCGAACTGGAAGAAGTAGAGGAAGTGGTGCAGGTTGAGGAAGTAGAGGATGTGGAGGAAGTTGACGAAGTGGAGGAAGTGGAGGAAGTGGACGAAGTGGTGGAAGTGGACGAAGAGGTCGAAGTGGACGAAGTTGACAAAGTGGTCGAAGTGGACGAAGCGGACAAAGTGGAAGAAGTGGACGAAGTGGAGGAAATTGACGAAGAGGAGGAAGTGGAGGAAGTTGAGGAAGACGACGAAGTGGACGAAGTGGAAGAAGAGGAGGAAGTGGAGGAAGTGGAGGAAGTTGACGAAGTGGAGGAAGTTGACGAAGTGGAGGAAGTTGACGAAGTGGGCAAGAGGACGAAGTGGAGGAAGTGGAGGAAGTGGATGAAGTGGAGGAAATTGATGAAGTGGAAGAAGTGGAGGAAATGGAGGAAGTTGAGGAAGAGGACGAAGTGGGCGAAGTGGAAGAATTGGAGGATGTAGAGGAAGTGGAGGATGTGGAGGAAGTTGACGAAGTGGAGGAAGTGGATGAAGTTGACGAAGTGGACGAAGAGGTCGAAGTGGACGAAGTTGACGAAGTGGGCGAAGTGGAAGAAATGGAGGAAGTTGACGAAGGGGACGAAGTGGAGCAAGTTGAGGAAGTGGAGGAAGTGGACGAAGTGGACGAAGTGGAGGAAGTGGACAAAGTGGACGAAGTGGACGAAGGGGAGGAAGTGGGCGAAGTGGACAAAGTTGACGAAGCGGACGAAATCGATGAAGTGGAGGAAGTGGAGGAAGTGGAGGAAGTGGACAAAGTGGACGAAGTTGACAAAGTTGACGAACTGGAGGAAGTGGAGAAAGTGGAGAATGTGGAGGAAGTGGAGGAAGTGGAGGAAGTTGATGAAGTGGACGAAGTGGAGGAAGTGGAAGAAGTGGAGGAAGTGGAGGAAGTGGAGGAAGTTGAACAAATGGACAAAGTGGAGGCAGAGGACGAAGTGGATGAAGTGGACGAAGTGTACGAAGAGGCCGAAGTGGGTGAAGTGGAAGAAGAGGAAGAAGTGGAGGAAGTTGGGGAAGACGACGAAGTGGACGAAGTGGAAGAAGAGGAGGAAGTGGAGGAAGTGGAGGAAGTTGACGAAGTGCAGGAAGTGGATGAAGTGGAGGAAATTGATGAAGTGGACGATGTGGAGGAAATGGAGGAAGTTGTGGAAGAGGACGAAGTGGGCGAAGTGGAAGAACTGGAGGAAGTAGAGGAAGTGGAGGATGTGGAGGAAGTTGACAAAGTGGAGGAACTGGATGAAGTTGACGAAGTGGACGAAGAGGTCGAAGTGGACGAAGCTGACGAAGTGGGCGAAGTAGAAGAAATGGAGGAAGTTGACGAAGGGGACGAAGTGCAGGAAGTTGAGGAAGTGGAATAGGTGGAGGAAGTGGAGGAAGTTGAGGAAGTGGACAAAGTGGACGAAGTGGACGAAATGGAGGAAGTGGGCAAAGTGGACAAAGTTGACGAAGCGGACGAAATCGATGAAGTGGAGGAAGTGGAGGAAGTGGAGGAAGTGGACAAAGTAGACGAAGTTGACAAAGTTGAGGAACTGGAGGAAGTGGAGAAAGTGGAGAAAGTAGACAAAGTGGAGGAAGTGAAGGAAGTGGAGGAAGTTGCCAAAGTGGACGAAGTTGAGGAAGAGGACGAAGTGGAAGAAGTGGAGCAAGTGGAGGAAGTGGAGGAAGTTGAAGAAGTGGACGAAGTGGAGGCAGTGGACGAAGTGGAGGAAGTTGACGATGTTGACATAGTGGGCAAAGTGAACGAATGGGACGAAGCAGACGAAGTGGAAGAAGTGGAGGAAGTGGAGGAAGAGGAGGAAGTGGACGAAGTTGACGAAGTGTAGGAAGTGGAGGAAGTGGACGGAATGGAGGAGGTGGACGAAATGGAGGAAGTGGAGTAAGTGGACAAAGTGGAGGAACTCATGGAAGTGGAGGAAGTGGACAAAGTGGAGGAAGGGGACGAAGTGGAGGAAATTGACGAAGTGGAAGAATTGGTGAAGTGGAGCGAGTTGACGAAGTGGAGGAAGTTGAGGATGCGGAAAAAATGGAGGAAGTCGAGGAGGTTGAGCAAGTGGAGGAAGTGGAGGAAGTCGAGGAAGTGGACGAAGTGGTCGAAGTGGACGTAGTGTAAAAGTTGACGAAGTGGGCGAAGTGGACGAGGTGGAGGAAGTGGAGGAAGTGGAGGAACTAGAGGAAGTGGATGAAGTGGGGGAAGTGGTCGAAGTGGAGGAAGTGGAAGAAGTTGAGGAAGTGCACAAAGTGTAGGAAGTGAAGGAAGTGGAAGAAGGGGAATAAGTTGATGAAATGGAGGAAGTGGAGGAAGTGGAGGAAGTGGAGGAAGCTGACGAAGGGCAGGAAGTGAAGGAAGTGGACGAAGTGGGGAAGTGGACAAAGTGGACGAAGCGGACGAAGCGGACGAAATAGAAGAAGTGGACGAAGTTGACGAAGTGGAGGAAGTGGAGGAAGAGGAGGAAGTGGACGTAGTGGAGCAAGTGGAGGAAGTGGATGAAGTTGACGAAGTGAGGAGTGGAGGAAGTGGAGGAAGTTGACGAAGTGGAAGAAGTTGAGGAAGTTGAGGAAGAGAACAAAGTAGAGGAAGTGGAAGAAGTGGAGGAAGTAGTGGAAGTCGAAGAAGTGGACGAAGTTGACAAAGGGGACGAAGTGGAGGCAGTGGACGAAGTGGAGGAAGTTGACGAAGTGGACGAAGTGGGGGAAGTGGACAAAGAGGGCGAAGTGGAGGAAGTTGACGAAGTGGATGAAGTGGACGAAGTGGACGAAGAGGGCGAAGTGGGGGAAGTGCACGAAGTTGACGAAGTGGAGGAAGTGAAGGAAGTGGACGAAGTGGACGAAGTGCAGGAAATTGACGAAGTGGACGAAGTGGGGGAAGTGGAGGATGTTGACGAAGTGGAGGAAGTGGAGGAGGTGGAGGAGGTGGAGGAGGTGGAGGAGGTGGAGGAGTTGATGAAGTGGAGGAACTAGATGAAGTGGAGGAAGTTGACAAAGTGGACGAAGTAGACGAAGAGGTCGTAGTGGAGGAAGATGTCGAAGTGGCGAAGTGGACGAAGTGCACGAAGCGGACGAAGTAGAATAAGTGGACGAAGTTGATGAAGTGGAGGAAGTGGACGAAGTGGACAGAGTGGAGGAAGTGGACGAAGTGGAGGAAGTGGGCGACGTGGACAAAGTGGACGAATGTGGAGAAGTGGACGAAGTTGACGAAGTGGAGGAGTGGAGGAAGTGGAGGAAATTGACGAAGTGGACGAAATGGAAGAAGTGGAGGAAGTTGAGGAAGAGGACGAAGTGGAAGAAGTGGAAGAAGTGGAGGAAGTTGAAGAAGAGGACGAAGTTTACGAAGTGGACAAAGTGGAGGCAGTGGACTAAGTGGAGGAAGTTGACGATGTGGACGAAGTGGGGGAAGTGGACGAAGTGGGGGAAGTGGGCGAAGTGGACGAAGTAGACGAAGTGGAGGAAATTGACAAAGTGGACGATGTGGAGGAAGTTGACGAAGTGGAGGAAGTGGACGATGGCGACGAAGTGGAGGATGTGGAGGAAGTGGAGGAAGATGACTAAGTGGAATAAGTGGAGGAAGGGGAGCAAGTTGAGGAAGTGGACGAAGTTAACGAAGTGGAGGAAGTCGAAGAAATGGAGGATGTTGAGGAAGTGGACAAAGTGGAGGAAGTGGAGGAAGTTGACGAAGTGGACGAAGTGGAAGAAGTGGAGGAGGTTGAGGAAGAGGACGAAGTGGAAGAAGTGGAGGAAGTGGAGGAAGTTGAGCAAGAGGACGAAGTGGATGAAGTGGACAAAAGTGGAAGAAGTGGAGGAAGTGGAGGAAGTTGACGAAATGGACGAAGAAGACGAAGTGGAGGAAGAAGAGGAAGGGGAACAAGTGGACGAAGTGGAAGAAGTGGAGGAAATGGAGGAAGTTAACGAAATGGACGAAGTGGAAGAAGTCAAGGAAGTATTGAATAGGACGACGTGGAAGGAGTGGAGGAATTGGAGGAAGTTGAAAAAGTGGACGAAGTGGATGGAAAGGAGGAAGTGGACGAAGTAGAGGAAATGCAGGAAGTGGACGAAGTTGACGAAGTGGAGGAAAAGGACGAAGTTGACGAAGTAGAGGAAGTGGAGGAAGTTGACGGAGTGGAGGAAGTGGACGAAGGGGAGGAAATTGAGCAAGTGGAGGAAGTGGTCGAAGTGGACGAACTGGAAGAACTGGAGGAAGTGGAGGAAGTTGAGGAAGTGGAAAAAGTGGAGGAAGTGGAGGACTGGAGGAAGTGGAGGAAGTGGAGGAAGAGGTCGAAGTGGAGGAAGTTGCCCAAGTGGCGAAGTGGAGGAAGAGGTCGAAGTGGAGGAAGTTGCCCAAGTGGCGAAGTGGAGGAAGCGGACGAAGTTGACAAAGTTGACGAAGTGGAGGAAGTGGAGGAAGAGTAGGAACTGGAGGAAGTGGACATAGTGGAGGAAGTGGACAAAGTGGAGGAAGTGGAAGAAGTAGACGAAGTGGACGAAGTAGACGAAGTGGAGGAAGTTGAGGAAGTTGAGGAAGTGGACGAAGCGACGAAGTGGACGAAGTGGAGGGAATTGACAAAGTGGACGATGTGGAGGAAGTTGACGAAGTGGAGGAAGTGGACAATGGGGACGACGTGGAGGAAGTGGAGGAAGTTGACGAAGTGGAAGAAGTGGAGGAAGTGGAGCAAGTTGAGGAAGTGGACAAAGTTGACGAAGTGGAGGAAGTGGAGAAAGTGGAGTATGTGGAAGAAATGAAGGAAGATGAAGAAGTGGACGAAGTGGAAGATGTGGATGGACAAATTTGTAAGCACCAAAATATGATGTCACAAACTTGTTTCACAATCGGCAAGTATGACCGAATCGTTTCAAGTAATAAACTTGGTAAGACCAAGTATCGTTCTCCCAAAGGACTCACGGCCTAGTTTAGTTATGTGATTTGTTGATTAACTAAGACTTAAGAACACAATAATTGAAGTTTAATATGCAAGACGAAAATAAATATGTATGCATGAATTGATCAATGCAAAGACAAAAGATAAACACTTTCAATGGAATATATGAATGAATATGTTGTTGGGGGTCAATTTCATCTCATCCACTCTCATATATTTTAGGAATTCAACATTCAAATCATCATTGTTAATGCCACTCTCTAATGTACCATTCTAGATGGCTTCTCCCTAATCAAATAGTTCATACAATTCCTAGCATTCCTAATGATTAGTTCATGAGTGCAGGAGCTTAAAGGCAACCAATATAATATTGTCAGTATAATATTGGGAGAAATTCCCCGGATCTAGATTTCCCCGTACGTGTCCGTATCAACAAAACCAATAATCATGCATTAGAATGAGTTAAACAATGCAAGCATTGAGCAAAGAGGAAAAACCCTAACTAATGATGAAAGAAAGCATATGTCTTAATTCAAAGATGTACTCAACAAATCCATATATGAGAGCTTCAAGAGATTACTTTGATTCCCCAACAAACATACAAGGTTTAGTTCACCATATTCATGGTGAACCTAGATGAATACAATGAAAGTATGAAAGAATAAACCCAATAAAGGTGAAGAGGTAGCCTGAGCATCCAAGATCCTCCTTCAAAGGGGTGAAAGAGAGAGTGTTTGCCTCGTTTCTGCCAAAGATGCCTAACTAAGGACGTGCAAGCCCTTATATACTAATCTAGAGTTACAAAAGATTACAAAAGCCCAAGCCCAAAAAGTGCCGCTCAGCGCCATTTACCGCTCAGCGGTGGTTACGCGTCTTCTTTCTTCCCCTCAGCGGCCATTTGCCCCTCAGCGGTTCCAACGCCACCTCTTGAGTGCCGCTCAGCGGTAGTTTGCCGCTGAGCGGTGCCTTCGACTTCTCCTTTTTGCACTCTTTCTTGTCTTTTCTAATGTCCTCTCTCTTATTCTTCACTTCTTTCACCAAATTCACCTCAAAACCTGCACAAAAACACTTAAATCAAGCATAAACCTGTCCAGCTCTCTTATTTCTGAAAATATAAACAAAAGGCATGATTTCAAGCTAGTTTCTAAGTCTAAAGGTTGCTTTTAGTATCACTTTAAGCATGAAAATAACAGTTTTTCAACTGTTATCACAACCCCAAACTTAGAACTTTGCTTGTCCTCAAGCAAATAAAATGTAACTCCATCTCCAACCAATTCATATGATGGTTCACTCATTCAAAATCCTCTTTTCAAGATAAGTAATAACTTCACTCAAACTTAAGACCAAGAGTTCAATCAAGATGTGCACATGCTTTAGTGTTCACAAAGTCATTTAAATTCCAACAAATGCTATTTTTCATGAATGATCAATCAATTAAGCATGGATGTTCATGTGCTTATGGAATATTTCCTCACTAGGTAAAGTGTTTCACTCAACACACAAGTGTATAAGAGGTAAAGTGTTTCACTCATTCACTCCACTATCACAATGTCACATGAATCAACTTTGCCTTTCATTTAACCACAATCAAATACATTCACAAGCATGCATCATCACAAGGACTTTTCAATGGCTTATAATGTGGCTGGGCTAACAAGAAAATTGGTTTTTCTGGATCACAAAATCCTTGAGTTAAGAGAATCATAACAACACAATCTTCTTATTCATTCCCAACTTTCTTTTGCCTTTGCTTTTGCATTTGCATTGAGCTTTGCTTCTTTTTCTTTTCTTTTCTTTGCATATTCTTACTTTTTAGCTTAGCTCAATGCTTTTTCCTTTTTCATGTTTCCCCAATAACCCCAAACTTGAACATTTAACAATACCACACAAGATCTTCTACTTAACTCAAGGTAAAGATTTTCAATCAAGGGTGTTCAGTGTATATTTAAGGCTAAGGGTTCAAAGGATAGAACACAACGTGTTCTCTTTTAGAAGGCTAACTTTATGAATTTGGCCAATAAAAAGGGTTTCAAAAACACGGCCTTTGATCATATGATGCAAAACAAGCAATTGATTCAATCATAGAAAACCTGGGCAAAGTCATTCATGCTTTCAAAGTAATAGCATTCAACAATAACAACTCTGGAGCTCAAAACCTCACATATAAGCTCATTCACATTTGACATGCACATCCTGCTTAATTTCACAATCACAATCATGATATTATGCATTTGTTCACAAAGCTTGTGAATCACCTGTATAAGCATTTTAATGTGCACATCATCTCAACATCAATCAATCAATAAGCATCATCAAGCATTACTTATCACACCCTTCAACACTTTACTTATACATAACACACAATCACAGTTAATAGCAAACCATCACAAGAAACCAGGTTTCAATAGAGTACATCAAACCCTAATCTAAAAACAAAAACAAATAAGTTCAGAAAACTTAAACCACAAAAGCATAATCATATGATAGCATTCATCAGTAAATGCTATCTCAGCTCCTCATCAGTCCGAGCTCTCTGTATCTTCCTCTTCCTCTTCATCATCATCTTCATCAAATGCATCCTCCTCCTCAGCTTCATCTTCATCCATGTCTCGGGCTGAAGCTTCAGCTGCTCAGCTCCTCCATATGGTTCTTCTGGCCAAGCTACCACATTATGGAATTCATCCATAGTCCACCTGTGTGCTGGAGGGGTATCATACATCCCCACTATCATCTCAGCCGTGGCCACCTGCCCTCTGTGGATGGACTGCAACTGAGCACCTATAAGAGACATATACATGTCCCTCATCTGGAATGGTTCTGCCTCATGAGTATCAGCAGAAGTCCTGCTCTGTGCTGGCCTTCTCTCTCTACGAGCCTGGCGTGGTGGCACTGGCTGGGCTGCCTCCTCACCTCCACAGTACTGTCTGTAATAGGCCTCATCTATAGCTTTTCTTGGCCTCTCAAATGGTGGAACAGAAGTGTCCACCCCAGCTAGCTTGCAAAGGTGAGTGATCAAAGAAGGATGTCCCAGTGGTGCTTTGTTGTTTGAGGTGTTAGCACACACACTAATCTCATCAGCTATCACCTGCCCAATATTAACATTCAAGTTTCTGATAACACAGTAGATGAATAGTGCCCTGCTGAGAGTAATATCTGACACATGTGAACATGGCTGAATGTTGGCATGAGAAAATGCCATCCAATACTTTGCAAGAGGAGTCAAATCTGTCCTCCTAATATTAACCACTGAGCCAGATCTATTCCTTTGGAAGTGTCCTCCAGGTATGCACAATACTCTCTCAACATCCTCAAAGTCAGCACCTTCCTCCATGCTAAGAGCAAACTGGCATTGCTCACCAGCCCACACAGTATCCAGAAAGTTATTGATGGAGTCAGGATCATACCTGATAGCATGGCCTCTAACATAGCCCAAATAATTCTCAGCTGGATAATCACCAATCTTCTTTGCATTGGTGTAGAATTCTTTCACCACAGCTATGTTGGCAGGTGATGGATAAGTGGCTAGCTTCCCCAATCATTCCCTAACACTTGCTCTCCAAATTGAGGAGCAAAGTTAGGTATCATTCCAACCTTTCTCTCCATTAGAAGTCTCCTGTCCTGAACCACCCTAAAGTGCTTCTCATGTTTCCTAGAGAGGAACCTGCCATTATGGGGCTGCTCTGGTTCCTTTTCCTTTCTCTTGGTTGCCATGGTTTTCAATCTCTTTCCTGAAGAGGATGCCATTCCTGCATTCAAACATAAATCCAAAACCACAGAACATGATGTTAATCATTAGTAAACACAGAACACAACTCCTTTCGAAGCTAAACCACCGCTGAGGGCCAGAATTTCCCCTCAGCGCCACCAGTGCCACATTCAAACACGCAACAAACCAGAAAAAACAAATCTGGCAGAGTGCCGCTCAGCGGTAAATGCCGCTCAGCGGTGATCTGCAGATTTTTGCAAATCTCTTTTTAAAACTGTCCTAACTCCACCCAAATGCAATTTTCAGTTTTCCAGTTCATAATCAAGCAGTTTAATCGGTTCAAACATCAAATATATCATCAAATCATGCATAGAAATAAAACCCCTAAATATTCATGCTTTGACAATCACATTCAAATTCAAGAACCCTAGAATGAACAAAATGCATTTTACTTACTTGGGTGGAGATGCTAGATGATATGAGAATGCTTCCAAACTAGAATGCTCTCTTCCAACCCCAAACTTTGATGGCACACTAGTGTAAAAGTGAGTGGAAGAGAAATTTTCTAAAGAGGGAAGAGTGAAAAGATGTGGAAAACCTAGGAGAAGGTGTGTGGAAGTGTTTGTGCAGAGAGAAGTCTGAAATAAACCCTAAAACGCAGCTTGGGGTATAAAAATACCCAATGGGCTCGGGTCCGCTAAGGGGAACTTAAGCCCATCTGCGATAGTACCGCTCAGCGGTAATGCCGCTCAGCGGCACTTTCGTGATGTGCCCTTCTCCTTCTTTTCTTGACCTACGTGCCTTCCTAGCATCCCTCATAGGTTCCCTGCAATTCAATGTTAAAAATGCTTATGCAAACCCTAACTAAAATAACAAACAGAAAACAATCAATCAACTGGGTTGCCTCCCAGGTAGCGCTTGTTTAACGTCACGAGCCTGACCCAAAATCCACCAACACCCATCAGTAGGTGTTTCAAACTTACCAGCACCCATCAGTAGGTGCAAAATCTTCTCACCAACACCCATCAGTAGGTGTTACAAACTTAGTATCCTTCAGTAGATACTTAACCACCTAGCATCCTTCAGTAGATGCTAGATCCAACAAAATAATGTCCAGAATAATGTTCACAAATTATAAATTACAAAACCAAATCAAAAGTTTGTAAATCCACTGGGTTGCCTCCCAGTAAGCGCTTCTTTAACGTCATTAGCTTGACCCAGTAAAGCTCAAGTTCCTTCTTCTTTTCTTCTTCTTCTACTGAACTTCTTCAGAAATTTGATCAAACCAGGAACCTGTTGCATGTCTCAATCATAGGAACTTTAATCTCCAATTTCTTGAAGATTTCCATAAAGCACTTAAATTTCTTTTCCTTCCTATGATTCTTCTTTAGATGAGGATGTGATTTTTCATGTGATTTCTTCTTCTTTCCTCTCATCTTCTTTTTCTTCCTTTTTCTCTCCCTAAATTTTCTCTTTTCTCTTCTTTTATTTTTTCTTCCTTTCTCTTTTTCTCCTCAACTTCTTTATCTTCACACAAATTTTCTTTCTCTCTTTCTCTCAACCAATTCTTTTTCTTTTTCTTCATCTTTATCTTTCTCACTCAACTCTTCTTTCTCTTTTCTCTCTACCCTTTCCTCATCTCCCTCTAATTTTTCCTCATCAAGAATCTTGTCACTTTCAGTGATAATGACTTGCCCTTCCTCCTTAAGGTTAACATCAGTATTAACATCATCATTTAATATCTGACTAATGTGACGAAGTTGCATCTCCATTCTTTTACATGATTCTTCAATGCTTTTCTGAGTAGAGTCGGAATTTTTCAAAAATCGTTGAAGGGTGTCCTCCAACCTATCCAAACTTCCTGATAGAAAGGGTTGTTGCTGCCATTGTTGTTGTGGTTGGTTCTCAAATTGTCCAGCAGCTTGCCAAAATTGGCTTTGATCCATGCTTGAGTGAGGTTCCCACCATTGGTTGAGATTACTTTGGTAGAATTGAGTGCCCCTATAGTTAAACTCTTGACCAAATTGCATTCTGCAGACATTAGGCACAAAACCCTAAAAACAATTGTTAGCACAAAAAGATAAAAGAAATAAAGATTGAAAAGATATAAGAAGATAAAAGATTTAGAAGATAGAATCAAATAAAATAGAATAAAACCTAATCTAAAAATAAAATCTAATCTAAAAGATAAAATAAAATAAAATCTAACCTAACCTAAAAGATAGAATAAGAATAAAATAAAATCTAACCTAAAAAGATAAAAAAATAAAATCTAATAAAATAAAATAAAATCTAATCTAAAAAGATAAAATAAAATCAAATAAAAACCGAAAAATAAAAAACAGAAAACAGAAAAACAGAAAACAGAAAAATAAAAATTCGAAATTAAAATAAAATCTAATCTAAAAAGATAAAAATAAAATCTAACCTAAAAGATAAAAATCAAATCTAAAAAGATAAAAAAATAAAAACAGAAAAAATAAAAACAGAAATTCAAAATTAAAGTCAAAGGTAATCAATAATCACACAAATTAACCAGTTAAACCATGATCCCCGGCAACGGCGCCAAAAACTTGATGGACAAATTTGTAAGCACCAAAATATGATGTCACAAACTTGTTTCACAATCGGCAAGTATGACCGAATCGTTTCAAGTAATAAACTTGGTAAGACCAAGTATCGTTCTCCCAAAGGACTCACGGCCTAGTTTAGTTATGTGATTTGTTGATTAACTAAGACTTAAGAACACAATAATTGAAGTTTAATATGCAAAGACGAAAATTAAATATGTATGCATGAATTGATCAATGACAAAGACAAAAGATAAACACTTTCAAGGAAATATATGAATGAATATGTTGTTGGGGGTCAATTTCATCTCATCCACTCTCATATATTTTAGGAATTCAACATTCAAATCATCATTGTTAATGCCACTCTCTAATGTACCATTCTAGATGGCTTCTCCCTAATCAAATAGTTCATACAATTCCTAGCATTCCTAATGATTAGTTCATGAGTGCAGGAGCTTAAAGGCAACCAATATAATATTGTCAGTATAATATTGGGAGAAATTCCCCGGATCTAGATTTCCCCGTACGTGTCCGTATCAACAAAACCAATAATCATGCATTAGAATGAGTTAAACAATGCAAGCATTGAGCAAAGAGGAAAAACCCTAACTAATGATGAAAGAAAGCATATGTCTTAATTCAAAGATGTACTCAACAAATCCATATATGAGAGCTTCAAGAGATTACTTTGATTCCCCAACAAACATACAAGGTTTAGTTCACCATATTCATGGTGAACCTAGATGAATTACAATGAAAGTATGAAAGAATAAACCCAATAAAGGTGAAGAGGTAGCCTGAGCATCCAAGATCCTCCTTCAAAGGGGTGAAAGAGAGAGTGTTTGCCTCGTTTCTGCCAAAGATGCCTAACTAAAGGACGTGCAAGCCCTTATATACTAATCTAGAGTTACAAAAGATTACAAAAGCCCAAGCCCAAAAAGTGCCGCTCAGCGCCATTTACCGCTCAGCGGTGGTTACGCGTCTTCTTTCTTCCCCTCAGCGGCCATTTGCCCCTCAGCGGTTCCAACGCCACCTCTTGAGTGCCGCTCAGCGGTAGTTTGCCGCTGAGCGGTGCCTTCGACTTCTCCTTTTTGCACTCTTTCTTGTCTTTTCTAATGTCCTCTCTCTTATTCTTCACTTCTTTCACCAAATTCACCTCAAAACCTGCACAAAAACACTTAAATCAAGCATAAACCTGTCCAGCTCTCTTATTTCTAAAAATATAAACAAAAGGCATGATTTCAAGCTAGTTTCTAAGTCTAAAGGTTGCTTTTAGTATCAACTTTAAGCATGAAAATAACAGTTTTTCAACTGTTATCAAAGAAATGAAGGAAGATGAAGAAGTGGACGAAGTGGAAGATGTGGAGGAAGTTGACGAAGTGGACGAAGTGGAAGAAGTGGACAAAAGTGGAAGAAGTGGACAAAAGTGGAAGAAGTTGAGGAAGTGGAGGAAGTTGACGAAGCGGACGAAGAAGACGAAGTGGAGGAAGAGGAGGAAGTGGACGAAGTGGAGGAAGTGGAAGAAGTGGAGGAAGTGGAGGATGTGGAGATAGTGGAGGAAGAAGTGGAAGAAGTCGAGGAAGTTACGAAGAGGACGAAGTGGAAGAAGTGGAGATAGTGGAGGAAGGGGAGGAAGTTCAAGAAGTGGAGGAAGTGGACGAAAAGGAGGAAGTGGACGAAGTGGAGGAAGTGCACATAGTGGAAGAAGTGGAAGAAGTAGACGAAGTGGACAAAGTAGTCGAAGTGGAGGAAGTTGAGGAAGTTGAGGAAGTGGACGAAGCGGACGAAGTGGACGAAGTGGAGGGAATTGACAAAGTGGACGATGTGGAGGAAGTTGACGAAGTGGAGGAAGTGGACAATGGGGACGAAGTGGAGGAAGTGGAGGAAGTTGACGAAGTGGAAGAAGTGGAGGAAGTGGAGCAAGTTGAGGAAGTGGACGAAGTTGACGAAGTGGAGGAAGTGGAGGAAGTGGAGGATGTGGAAGAAATGGAGGAAGATGAAGAAGTGGACAAAGTGGACGAAGTGGAAGAAGTGGAGGAAGTTGACGAAGTGGACGAAGTGGAAGAAGTGGAGGAAGTTGAGCAAGAGGACGAAGTGGATGAAGTGGACAAAAGTGGAAGAAGTTGAGGAAGTGGAGGAAGTTGACGAAGCGGACGAAGAAGACGAAGTGGAGGAAGAGGAGGAAGTGGATGAAGTGGACGAAGTGGAAGAAGTGGAGGAACTGGAGGATGTGGAGATAGTGGAGGAAGAAGTGGAAGAAGTCGAGGAAGTTACGAAGAGGGCGAAGTGGAAGAAGTGGAGATAGTGGAGGAAGGGGAGGAAGTTCAAGAAGTGGACGAAGTGGACGAAAAGGAGGAAGTGGACGAAGTAGAGGAAATGGAGGAAGTGGACGAAGTTGACGAAGTGGAGGAAGAGGACGAAGTGGAGGAAGTGGAGGAAGTGGACGAAGGGGAGGAAATTGACGAAGTGGAGGAAGTGGTCGAAATGGATGAACTGGAAGAAGTGGAGGAAGTGGAGGAAGTTGAGGAAGTGGACAAAGTTGAGGAAGTGGAGGAGTGGAGGAATTGGAGGAAGTGGAGGAAGGGGAGGAAGTGGAGGAAGTTGACGAAGTGGACGAAGTGGACGATGAGGTCGAAGTGGAAGAAGTTGACGAAGTGGTGAAGTGGACGAAGTGGAGGAAGCGGACGAAGTGGAAGAGGTGGAAGAAGTTGACGTAGTGGACGAAGTGGAGGAAGTGGACGAAGTGGACGAACTGGATGAAGGGGAGGAAGTGGAGGAAGTTGAGCAAGAGGACGAAGTGGACGAAGCGGAACTAGTTGAGGAAGTGGAGAAAGTTGACAAAGTGGACGAAGAAGACGAAGTGCAGGAAGAGGAGGAAGAGGACGAAGTGGACGAAGTGGAAGAAGTGGAGGAAGTGGAGGAAGTTGAGCAAGTTGACAAAGTGGAGGAAGTGGAGGCAGTGGAGGAAATGGAGGAAGTGGAGGAAGTGGAGGAAGTGGAGGAAGTTGATGAAGTGGAGGAAGTGGAGGAAGTGGAGGAAGTGGAGAAAGTTGACGAAGTGGACGAAGTGGACGAAGTGAACGAAGTGAACGAAGTTGACGAAGTGGAGGAAGTGGAGGAAGTGGAGGAAGTGCACAAAGTGGAGGAAGTGGAGGAAGTTGACGAAGTGGACGAACAGGTCGAAGTGGATATAGTTGACGAAGTTGACGAAGCGAGGGAAGTGGACGAAGCGGACGAAGTGGAAAAAGTGGACGAAGTGGAGGAAGTGGAGGAAGTGGAGGAAGTGGACGAAGTTGACGAATTGCAGGAAGTGGAGGAAGTGGACGAAGTGGACGAAGTGGACGAACTTGATGAAGGGGAGGAAGTAGAGGAAGTTGAGCAAGAGGACGAAGTGGACGAAGTGGAAGTAGTTGAGGAAGTGGAGAAAGTTGACGAAGTGGACGAAGAAGACGAAGTGCAAGAAGAGTAGGAAGAGGACGAAGTGGACGAAGTGGAAGAAGTGGAGGAAGTGGAAGAAGTTGAGGAAGTTGACGAAGTGGACGAAGTGGATGAAGTGGTCGAAGTGGACGAAGCGGGCGAAATGGAAGAAGTGGACGAAGTTGACGAAGTGGAGGAAGTGGACGAAGTTGACGAAGTGGAGGAAGTGGAGGAAGTGGACGAAGTGGACGAAGTGGAGCAGGTGAAGGAAGTGGACGAAGTTGACGAAGTGGGGGAAGTGGAGGATGTGGAGGAAGTGGAAGAAGTGGAGGAAGTGGAGGAAGTGGTCGAAGTGGACGATGAGGTCGAAGTCGACGAAGTTGACGAAGTGGCGAAGTGGACGAAGTGGAGGAAGCGGACGAAGTGGAAGAAGTGGAAGAAGTTGACGTAGTGGAGGAAGTGGAGGAAGTGGAGGAAGTGGACGACGTGGAGGAAGTGGACGAGGTGGACGAAGTGGGTGAAGTGGACAAAGTTGACGAAGCGGACGAAATCGACAAAGTGGACGAAGTTGACAAAGTTGACGAACTAGAGGAAGTGGAGAAAGTGGAGAAAGTTGACGAAGTGGAGGAAGTGGAGGAAGTTGACGAAGTGGACGAAGTGGACGAAGAGGGTGAAGTGGACGACTTTGACGAAGTTGACGGAGTGGGCGAAGTGGATGAAGCGGACGAAGTGGAAGAAGTTTACGAAGTCGAGGAAGTGGACGAAGTTGTTGAAGTGGACGAAGTGGACGAAGTAGACGAAGTGGAGGAAGTGGACAAAGTTGAGGAAGTGGACGATGGTGACGAAGTGGAGAAAGTGGAGGAAGTGGAGGAAGGTTACGAAGTGGAAGAAGTGGATGAAGTGGAGCAAGTTGATGCAGCGGACGAAGTTTACAAAGTGGATGAAGTGGAGGAAGGGGAGGAAGTGGTCGAATTGGACGAACTGGAAGAAGTGGAGGAAGTGGAGGAAGTGGAGGAAGTTGACAAAGTGGACGAAGTGGAGGAGGTGAAGGAAGTGGAGGAATTTGACGAAGTGGAGGAAGTTGACGAAGTGGACGAAGAGGTCGAAGTGGATATAGTTGATGAAGTTGACGAAGCGAGGGAAGTGGACGAAGCGGACGAAGTGGAAGAAGTGGACGAAGTGGATGAAGTGGAGGAAGTGGACGAAGTTGACGAATTGGAGGAAGTGGTGGAAGTGGACGAAGTGCAGGAAGTGGAGGAAGTGGACGAACTGGATGAAGGGGAGGAAGTGGAGGAAGTTGAGCAAGAGGACGAATTGGACGAAGTGGAAGTAGTTGAGGAAGTGGAGAAAGTTCACAAAGTGGACTAAGAAGACGAAGTGCAGGAAGAGGAGGAAGAGGACGAAGTGGACGAAGTGGAAGAAGGGGAGGAAGTGGAGGAAGTTGAGGAAGTGGACAAAGTGGAGGAAGTGGAGGAAATGGAGGAAGTGGAGGAAGTGGAGGAAGTGGAGGAAGTGGAGGAAGTTGATGAAGTGGAAGAAGTGGAGGAAGTGGAGGAACTGGAGAAACTTGACGAAGTGGACGAAGTGGACGAAGTTGACGAAGTTGACAAAGTTGACGAAGTTGACGAAGTGGTCGAAGTGGACGAAGTGGAGAAAGTGAACGAAGTTGACGAAGTGGAGGAAGTGGAGGAAGTGGACGAAGTTGAGGAAGTGGACGAAGTGGACGAAGTGGAGGAAGTGGACAAAGTGGAGGAAGTGGAGGAAGTTGACGAAGTGGACGAAGAGGTCGAAGTGGATATAGTTGACGAAGTTGACGAAGCGAGGGAAGTGGACGAAGCGGACGAAGTGGAAGAAGTGGACGAAGTGGAGGAAGTGGAGGAAGTGGACGAAGTTGACGAATTGGAGGAAGTGGTGGAAGTGGACGAAGTGCAGGAAGTGGAGGAAGTGGACGAACTGGATGAAGGGGAGGAAGTAGAGGAAGTTAAGCAAGAGGACGAAGTGGACGAAGTGGAAGTAGTTGAGGAAGTGGAGAAAGTTGACGAAGTGGACGAAGTGCAGGAAGAGGAGGAAGAGGATGAAGTGGACGAAGTGGAAGAAGTGGAGGAAGTGGAAGAAGTTGAGGAAGTTGACGATGTGGACGAAGTGGAGGAAGTGGTCGAAGTGGACGAAGCGGGCGAAATGGAAGAAGTGGACGAAGTTGACGAAGTGGAGGAAGTGGACGATGTTGACCAAGTGGAGGAAGAGGAGGAAGTGGACGAAGTTGACGAAGTGGGGGAAGTGGAGGATGTGGAGGAAGTGGAAGAAGTGGAGGAAGTGGAGGAAGTGGTCGAAGTGGACGAACTGGAAGAAGTGGAGGAAGTAGAGAAAGTGGAGGAAGTTGAGGAAGTGGACAAAGTCGACGAAGTGGAGCAAGTGGAGCAAGTTGACGAAGTGGAGGAAGTGGAGGAAGAGGACGAAGTAAAGGAAGTGGAGTGACGAGAGGGTCGCACCTCCACAAAAGTTGTGCATAATTAATGCAGTATAAGCTAGGCAGTGACTCCTAGGTCATCTCTCAAGGACCAATTTGTGGTTCGAGTCTGAGATCACACACGTAGTGAGGGGGTTTTGAAAGTGTTTTTGTGATTTGAAATGAACTAAATTAAAAACTGGAAATTAAAGACAACCGAAAATAATTGAAAGCATTGAAGTAAATATTAAAATTAAATAAAGAAAAAAAAAATAAAAAAAATAAAAAAAAAACTAAAAAAAATCTAACGGCCGCATTCCAGCTAAAGCAATTGGAGCAGTGAAATAAATTGTTGAAGAAATGGACATCCATAAACCATTGATTGCAAAGCATTAAATCACGTGCAGCAAGAACGAAAATTCAATGCACGTATTCATGAACCAATTGAATATGAACTTTTAACTTAACATTAAATGCATTTCATCACAAAATTAAATGAATTAAAAATACGTAAGAAATAAAGTGATTTAAATAAACATGCTGCTTCTTGAATGCATATATAGAATATAATTTATACTTATTGAATTCAAACGTGAAATTGAAGAAGATGAGAATGAAATGAGCTAGCTGTTTCAACCTAAATCCACTTTAATATATAAGATATGAAAATAAAATGACTCAAGCTGTGAAAAAGTAAGAACCGAACACCTCTTCCTTGCTCCACATCACGGACAACACTCTGTTTCTTCATTCATTCTCGGACACCGTGCACGCCAAAATACTAGATTGAAAACTTCAATAAAAACAAAATGCTTGAACACAGAAAAATGAAAAGGACAATGTGTAATCTGCAACATGAAAATAAAGTAAACTTTTTCCTAACACCGTAACATCATTCACATCTTTTTCTTCAAAAATAAAAACGTTCCAGCAGGCCAATACACCACTCAAAATGACTCATCTCCATGTGCCCTCCTTTCTCTCGGTGGTTCTCCCTCCATTTGAATAAAACAAATACAAACTGAAATGTAACCTCTCTTTCAACACAAGAATCAGCACAATAAAGGAAGAGTGCTTCTCTCATTCCAAAATGTTCAACGCCATCCCCCCAGTAGCAAACGTAAGTGGCGGCTGGAGCACCCTTTTTCTATTCTCCATCCCGTGACCTTACTTACTCCCTGCAGCTGTTATCTTCATGATCCACGACTTCTTTTGCTTGCATGCTGCACCGTCTCCAACCAAACCGCGACAGATCCTTACCAACTCCATCACCCGTGTGCTCCTCTCCAAGTTGCCTCCATTCTCATCAACCGTCCATGTGCAAGCTTCTAGGAAAATGAATCAACACTTCTAAAACAAAATCATCATCCACACATATCAGCTCAAGGCCGAGACACCTTGTGCCATAAATCAGCCCTCTCTTCCAAAATATAATCCAGCGTAAACGTGTGCCTCTCTTACTGGACTTGGATGACCGAAACTTCACTCAAGTTCATGAGCCAAAATGAAATTAAAATGGAGAAGTAAAACGTAACAGCGTTTTTTTAACCAAAGAAAATAAGTTCCAAAACAAAAGTTTTCAAAACCAAAGACCGAGAGAAACGAGTGGAGAATGGCCAGTGGCGGCTGGGCTCTCCTTCCCCCCTAGGTTGCGGCTGGAGATTCCCTTTTTATTACCGCTTCCTCTGGTTGCTTTTTAATTTGCTCGTTGCACCTCCTAGCTTGCATGGAAAAAATGAAAGGCACTTCCTCTGCTGGATTCAAACCCCCGTGGACCACCTGCACCTCCCTTCTTCATGCTGGATGTGGGCCTCGATCTTCTTTGCTGGATTGATGACGTGCTTGCTGGATGGGAGTTGCAACCAAGTTGCTGGATGCCATTGTTGAAGCTGGAGCGTAACGTGCAGCCGTGGGCTTCATTCTTCATGCACCACCCTCTTTTGATGGAACATTCTCATGGGCCACCGCATGCTCTCTTTCTTCAAGAATAAATTACCGCATGCACCTCCAAAAACTAAATCCACACCTCCTCAATCATTTTAACTTAAATTATATTTGATGTGACATTTTCTTTTCACCTCCAAATGTCCCAAATATTGTCCAATAATTTCCCTACAATTAATAATGCAAATAATTAACTCAAATAATTCACATTAATTAAAATAAGAATTTTTGGTCAAATTAAGCACAATTAGCAAAAATGGAAAAATACTGGACATTTAAGCACAATTCCCTGATTAAATCTGGTACAATAAACTAAGTGAAGTGAAGAAAATATCGACTCATCAAAATAGACCACACTTAGTCTTTTGCACTCCTGGGCAAAATCAAGACGCAGATCAAGGAATAGTTCAGAGGACATCCAGGAAGTGACACAAACTAAGCACACAGAAAACAAAGACTAACAAGGACAAAAACAAAATTACACAGTTCTCAAGGATCTAGACCAAGAAAGGAAGTAGACAATATCCAACACAGAATCAATCAGAGAAAGCAGATACTCATGAAATCATCCAAGCAATTCAAGACATGGCAAAATGATCAATCAGCTCAAGAGGTGAATCAAAAGCAACAGAACCTCACAGATGCACTATCACTGTATCTCTCAAGTGTATAAGGTAAAGAATTTCAACTCAATGCACTCAAGAAAGCAAACAACAACAGACTTGGCAAACCTCTAATATCAACACTCAAAACATATGCATGTTCAAATCAAAAGGTCTTTCATGGGTGAAACGGGGCCAAGGACAAGGGAGGATAAATATGGATGAGAAGTTACAAACCAAAAGAAATACAGGAGCAATGGGGAACAAGTGTAAACACAGTCAACTCACACCCAAAACCTCTAATTCAATCCTCTTCTTGACTTCATTATTCACAAATTTTTTTATTTTTCTCATTTTTCTCTACTTTTTTTTTCATCTTGTCTCTTTTCTTTTCCCTCTTTTCAAAACAAAATTGTAAAAGATAAGATACACATATATTTACCAAAACAAAACAAGAAGAGGAACCAACTAGCCAACTCATCAGAATCCCCAAGGAGACCACACTTGTTCCCAAAACACTTCCAAAGCTCCAAAATTCCCTAAGGTTAAGGTAATCATGGTTTTTCACTTAGGGCTAGTGTATGAGCTTCAAAACAAAGAAATGAGGAATGTATAGGCTCAAAAGGGGTTATCAAAGGATCTAAACAAGGTAAGCTTATTTGGCTAGAGAAGCTCAAGAACAAAAATGCCTTTATCACTTCCAAACATGCATATCAATCAAGAATTATCAACAAGAGTCAAGCCAAGGCATATGTGCAAGCAATCAAGAGACATATCACACACAAGAAAGAACATCAAGTGGCTCAAATCTCACACAGGATAATTGTCACAATCAGTTCAACTCTCAAAATAGTAAAGTGTCTCACAAGTCCACTTTGAGAGCACCAACTCAAGTCTAAAGCAAATGGAAAGATGTACAATCCACCCTTAATGCAAAGGAGCCAAATCAAGACAGCTCATGGTAGAAGTCAAAAAATGAATGAAAACTACAAGACAAATGATGGAAATGGAACCTAAAAATCAAGAAACTTGGCACACAATAAGGAGGCAGCAATCTAATGATTTTATAAAGACAAAACAGCAAGAAAAATGGAGCCAAAATAGTGGCACAAATGAACAAGACAGCAGCAAACAAATTGACACAACTAAGAAGTAAATCACACCAACATGCTAGGCATACATGAAGAGTAAGATCAAATTAATGCTGGAAATAATTTGGCAAACCTCAAACCTATATATTCTGTAATTGTAGTAAAATAGAGGCTCAAAATGAAGGTAGCAAACACACCAACAATGAAGATAGCTCACGGCCAGACCAGCACAAACAATGCAAAACAGTTTTGAATTCTTTTGTGGTGCATGCAGTTTAGGAGATTGGCTAGTCTCGGCCAAGTAAAATTGAGGTGCTTAGGTGTGTTTGCACAAAGCTAATATTTGATTGGTTTAAGACCTCTACTAATGCAGAATATATAAGCAAAGTTTACACACTTAAATCCTATGATGATCAAACTCAATTCAGCATACAAACATGGAGATGTAAAACTCTTAGCTATGCAATTTCAGAAAAATACTCTAGAAAACTCCTAAAGAGGACAAACATATGACTCAATTCAAAGTTAACAAGCAAGGAAAGACACATACAATCCAGCCAAGACAAGAAATTAAAGCTGGAACAAGAAGCAAAAAGGAATAAGGACACCTACTTGTTGAAGACTTCCAATAGCATTGTTGTTGTTTGAAGAAATGTCAGCATGGATAAGGCTCTGGACAACCACGGGACTCACCTCCAAACTGTGATATGAAGTTTTGAATCCTTGCTTAAGAGTGTTGGGAGGTCTTAGCACCGTCCAATGATCAATTCCAGCCACCACAAGTACCAAACAACAAGCAAACAATGCAAACAGATTAGAAGTCACTCAAACAGTAAGCACTGGACTGACATAGGGGAGTAAACAATTTACTGGGAACAGCACAGAACGAATTTGAAAAAAGTAAAAATTGTACATGAAACTAGACATCCAGACGAAACTTTGAAAAAAAATTGCATGGAAAACGGACTAGAAATGAAGCTAAACTAAATCATACAAGTTGACTGTATTTTCACGCAGAGGCTGGACGAGACAGAAAATGGCTCAGCGAAAATGAACATATCTAAGCTATTCTACTCTAGCATGCAATTCCTAAGAGATAAAAAACCTAAGGCTCATGATACCACATGATGGGCAAGTGCATACCTAGAGAGAATATACTAAATGACATTTAAGAGAATGGGAAAGAAATTAAAAATGGAAGAGATTAAGGAAGAGGAAACTTATGATTTGAAGATGCGCCACTTGAAGGAAGCTCCAAGATAAGCATCAAAGGAGGACCGCCACTTGCTTGAGCAAGATAAGGTCTGCCCAAAATAGGGACTTTGGAGACAAAATACTATCTCAAAGAAGATTGCAAAAGTGCAAATCAACTCAAAATTCAATTGATTCAAGGTAAGGTACAAAAAGGAGACCCCTAAGCCTTCTTATATAACCTTTGGAGTGAGCTAGGATGCAAGATCTAGGAGATGTGGGACTTATGAGTGTGGAGGTCGTCCAGCAGCTGCTGCAGTTCCTCTAGGGACTTTTGAGTCTCACATTGCTCAATTCTCTCCACTCCAAAGGGTTTATAAGGCAACTAGTTCTCCTATAGTTCAAAACATGAAAACTACCTATGCTACCTTGCACTAACGGCTAGGATGCCCATTTCCTCTCCTTTTCTTTTTAAGACCAAGCCATGGAAAGTTCCACATTGCTTGTTCTTAAAGAGAAAGAAGAGTTTATAAGCGTCTCTACAACTAGAAATAATGAAAGAACAAAAGAGGCAAATACAAGCCAATGAAACCTATTCTACTCTTTTTTATGCTTGTTATCACTTTGAAAACTCTTCATTGTTGCCCCATCTATGATCATATCAGGAAGTGGAGGAAGTGGAAGAAGTGGAGGAAGTGGACGAAGTTGACGAAGTGGACGGAGTGGGGGAAGTTGAGGAAGAGGAGGAAGTGGAGGAAGTGGAGGAAGTTGAGGAAGTGGACGAAGTGGATGAAGTGGTCGAAGTTGAAATAGTGGAGGAAGTGGACGAAGTGGAAGAAGTAGAGGAAGTGGAGGAAGGGGAGGACGTGGACCAAGTGGAGGAGGTGGACGAAGTGGAGGAAGTGGATGTAGTGGAGGAAGTGGACGAAGTTGAGGAAGAGGACGAAGTTACGAAGTCGAAGAACTGGATGAAGTTGACGAAGAAGACGAAGTGGAGGAAGAGGAGGAAGAGGAGGAAGTGGACGAAGTGGAAGAAGTGGAGGAAGTGGACGAACTTGACGAAGTGGACGGAGTGGGGGAAGTTGAGGAAGAGGAGGAAGTGGAGGAAGTGGAGGAAATTGAGGAAGTTGAGGAAGTGGACAAAGTGGACGAAGTGGTCGAAGTTGAAATAGTGGAGGAAGGGGACGCAGTGGAAGAAGTAGAGGAAGTGGAGGAAGGGGAGGATGTGGACCAAGTGGAGGAAGTGGACGAAGTGGAGGAAGTTAAGGAAGTGGACGAAGTTGACGAAATTGAGGAAGTGGAGGATGTGGAGAAAGTTGAAGACGTGGAGGATGTGGAGGAAGTGGTCGAAGTGGACTAACTGGAAGAAGTGGAGGAAGTGGGGAAAGTGGAGGAAGTTGAGGAAGTGGACAAAGTGGACGAAGTGAAGGAAGTGGAGCGAGTTGACGAAGTGGAGGAAGTGGAGGAAGTGGAGGAAGTTGACGAAATGGAGGAAGTGGACGAAGTAGGGGAAGTTGACAAAGTAGAGGAAGTCGATGAAGTGGAGGAAGCGGACGAAGTTGACGAAGTGGAGGAAGTGGATGAGGTGGAGGAAGTGGAGGAAGTGGATGAAGTGGAGCAAGTGAAGGAAGTGGACGAAGTTGACGAACTGGAGGAAGTGGAGGATGTGGAGGAAGTGGAAGAAGTGGAGGAAGTGATGGAAGTGGAGGAACTGGAAGAAGTGGAGGAAGTGGAGAAAGTTGAGGAAGTTGAGGAATTGGACAAAGTGGAGGTAGTCAAGGAAGTTGACGAAGTGGAGCAAGTGGAGGAAGTAAAGGAAGTGGAGAAAGTGGAAGAAGTGGAGGAAATGGAGGAAGTGGAGGAAGTGATCGAAGTGGACGAACTGGAAGAAGTGGTGGAAGTTGACAAAGTGGAGGAAGTGGACGATGTGGAGGAAGTGGAGGATGTGGAGGAAGTGGATGAGGTGGAGGAAGTGGAAGAAGTGGAAGAAGTGGAGGAAGTGGACGAAGTGGAGCAAGTGAAGGACGGAAGTGGACGAAGTTGACGAAGTGGAGGAAGTGGAGGATGTGAAGGAAGTGGAAGAAGTGGAGAAAATGGAGGAAGTGGTCGAAGTGGACGAACTAGAAGGAGTGGGGGAAGTGTAGAAAATACAGGAAGTTGAGGAAGTGGACAAAGTGGAGGAAGTTGAGGAAGTGGACAAAGTGGACGAAGTGAAGGAAGTGGAGCGAGTTGACGAAGTGGAGGAAGTGGAGGAAGTGGAGGAAGTTGACGAAATGGAGGAAGTGGACGAAGTAGGGGAAGTTGACAAAGTAGAGGAAGTCGATGAAGTGGAGGAAGCGGACGAAGTTGACGAAGTGGAGGAAGTGGATGAGGTGGAGGAAGTGGAGGAAGTGGATGAAGTGGAGCAAGTGAAGGAAGTGGACGAAGTTGACGAACTGGAGGAAGTGGAGGATGTGGACGAAGTGGAAGAAGTGGAGGAAGTGATGGAAGTGGAGGAACTGGAAGAAGTGGAGGAAGTGGAGAAAGTTGAGGAAGTTGAGGAAGTGGACAAAGTGGAGGTAGTCAAGGAAGTTGACGAAGTGGAGGAAGTGGAGGAAGTAGAGGAAGTGGAGAAAATGGAAGAAGTGGAGGAAATGGAGGAAGTGGAGGAAGTGATCGAAGTGGACGAACTGGAAGAAGTGGTGGAAGTTGACAAAGTGGAGGAAGTGGAGGATGTGGAGGAAGTGGAGGATGTGGAGGAAGTGGATGAGGTGGAGGAAGTGGAAGAAGTGGAAGAAGTGGAGGAAGTGGACGAAGTGGAGCAAGTGAAGGACGGAAGTGGACGAAGTTGACGAAGTGGAGGAAGTGGAGGATGTGAAGGAAGTGGAAGAAGTGGAGAAAATGGAGGAAGTGGTCGAAGTGGACGAACTAGAAGGAGTGGGGGAAGTGCAGAAAATACAGGAAGTTGAGGAAGTGGACAAAGTGGAGGAAGTGGAGGAAGTTGAGGAAGTGGACAAAGTGGACGAAGTGAAGGAAGTGGAGCGAGTTGACGAAGTGGAGGAAGTGGAGGAAGTGGAGGAAGTTGACGAAATGGAGGAAGTGGACGAAGTAGGGGAAGTTGACAAAGTAGAGGAAGTCGATGAAGTGGAGGAAGCGGACGAAGTTGACGAAGTGGAGGAAGTGGATGAGGTGGAGGAAGTGGAGGAAGTGGATGAAGTGGAGCAAGTGAAGGAAGTGGACGAAGTTGACGAACTGGAGGAAGTGGAGGATGTGGAGGAAGTGGAAGAAGTGGAGGAAGTGATGGAAGTGGAGGAACTGGAAGAAGTGGAGGAAGTGGAGAAAGTTGAGGAAGTTGAGGAAGTGGACAAAGTGGAGGTAGTCAAGGAAGTTGACGAAGTGGAGGAAGTGGAGGAAGTAGAGGAAGTGGAGAAAGTGGAAGAAGTGGAGGAAATGGAGGAAGTGGAGGAAGTGATCGAAGTGGACGAACTGGAAGAAGTGGTGGAAGTTGACAAAGTGGAGGAAGTGGAGGATGTGGAGGAAGTGGAGGATGTGGAGGAAGTGGATGAGGTGGAGGAAGTGGAAGAAGTGGAAGAAGTGGAGGAAGTGGACGAAGTGGAGCAAGTGAAGGACGGAAGTGGACGAAGTTGACGAAGTGGAGGAAGTGGAGGATGTGAAGGAAGTGGAAGAAGTGGAGAAAATGGAGGAAGTGGTCGAAGTGGACGAACTAGAAGGAGTGGGGGAAGTGCAGAAAATACAGGAAGTTGAGGAAGTGGACAAAGTGGAGGAAGTGGAGGAAGTTGAGGAAGTGGACAAAGTGGACGAAGTGAAGGAAGTGGAGCGAGTTGACGAAGTGGAGGAAGTGGAGGAAGTGGAGGAAGTTGACGAAATGGAGGAAGTGGACGAAGTAGGGGAAGTTGACAAAGTAGAGGAAGTCGATGAAGTGGAGGAAGCGGACGAAGTTGACGAAGTGGAGGAAGTGGATGAGGTGGAGGAAGTGGAGGAAGTGGATGAAGTGGAGCAAGTGAAGGAAGTGGACGAAGTTGACGAACTGGAGGAAGTGGAGGATGTGGAGGAAGTGGAAGAAGTGGAGGAAGTGATGGAAGTGGAGGAACTGGAAGAAGTGGAGGAAGTGGAGAAAGTTGAGGAAGTTGAGGAAGTGGACAAAGTGGAGGTAGTCAAGGAAGTTGACGAAGTGGAGGAAGTGGAGGAAGTAGAGGAAGTGGAGAAAGTGGAAGAAGTGGAGGAAATGGAGGAAGTG
The DNA here is from genome assembly GCF_029865625.1 of Vigna umbellata. Taxonomy (NCBI): domain Eukaryota; kingdom Viridiplantae; phylum Streptophyta; class Magnoliopsida; order Fabales; family Fabaceae; genus Vigna; species Vigna umbellata. The sequence goes on along the minus strand of NC_142174.1, from coordinate 669,810 downwards.
GAGGAAGTGATCGAAGTGGACGAACTGGAAGAAGTGGTGGAAGTTGACAAAGTGGAGGAAGTGGAGGATGTGGAGGAAGTGGAGGATGTGGAGGAAGTGGATGAGGTGGAGGAAGTGGAAGAAGTGGAAGAAGTGGAGGAAGTGGACGAAGTGGAGCAAGTGAAGGACGGAAGTGGACGAAGTTGACGAAGTGGAGGAAGTGGAGGATGTGAAGGAAGTGGAAGAAGTGGAGAAAATGGAGGAAGTGGTCGAAGTGGACGAACTAGAAGGAGTGGGGGAAGTGCAGAAAATACAGGAAGTTGAGGAAGTGGACAAAGTGGAGGAAGTTGAGGAAGTGGACAAAGTGGACGAAGTGAAGGAAGTGGAGCGAGTTGACGAAGTGGAGGAAGTGGAGGAAGTGGAGGAAGTTGACGAAATGGAGGAAGTGGACGAAGTAGGGGAAGTTGACAAAGTAGAGGAAGTCGATGAAGTGGAGGAAGCGGACGAAGTTGACGAAGTGGAGGAAGTGGATGAGGTGGAGGAAGTGGAGGAAGTGGATGAAGTGGAGCAAGTGAAGGAAGTGGACGAAGTTGACGAACTGGAGGAAGTGGAGGATGTGGAGGAAGTGGAAGAAGTGGAGGAAGTGATGGAAGTGGAGGAACTGGAAGAAGTGGAGGAAGTGGAGAAAGTTGAGGAAGTTGAGGAAGTGGACAAAGTGGAGGTAGTCAAGGAAGTTGACGAAGTGGAGGAAGTGGAGGAAGTAGAGGAAGTGGAGAAAGTGGAAGAAGTGGAGGAAATGGAGGAAGTGGAGGAAGTGATCGAAGTGGACGAACTGGAAGAAGTGGTGGAAGTTGACAAAGTGGAGGAAGTGGAGGATGTGGAGGAAGTGGAGGATGTGGAGGAAGTGGATGAGGTGGAGGAAGTGGAAGAAGTGGAAGAAGTGGAGGAAGTGGACGAAGTGGAGCAAGTGAAGGACGGAAGTGGACGAAGTTGACGAAGTGGAGGAAGTGGAGGATGTGAAGGAAGTGGAAGAAGTGGAGAAAATGGAGGAAGTGGTCGAAGTGGACGAACTAGAAGGAGTGGGGGAAGTGCAGAAAATACAGGAAGTTGAGGAAGTGGACAAAGTGGAGGAAGTTGAGGAAGTGGACAAAGTGGACGAAGTGAAGGAAGTGGAGCGAGTTGACGAAGTGGAGGAAGTGGAGGAAGTGGAGGAAGTTGACGAAATGGAGGAAGTGGACGAAGTAGGGGAAGTTGACAAAGTAGAGGAAGTCGATGAAGTGGAGGAAGCGGACGAAGTTGACGAAGTGGAGGAAGTGGATGAGGTGGAGGAAGTGGAGGAAGTGGATGAAGTGGAGCAAGTGAAGGAAGTGGACGAAGTTGACGAACTGGAGGAAGTGGAGGATGTGGAGGAAGTGGAAGAAGTGGAGGAAGTGATGGAAGTGGAGGAACTGGAAGAAGTGGAGGAAGTGGAGAAAGTTGAGGAAGTTGAGGAAGTGGACAAAGTGGAGGTAGTCAAGGAAGTTGACGAAGTGGAGGAAGTGGAGGAAGTAGAGGAAGTGGAGAAAGTGGAAGAAGTGGAGGAAATGGAGGAAGTGGAGGAAGTGATCGAAGTGGACGAACTGGAAGAAGTGGTGGAAGTTGACAAAGTGGAGGAAGTGGAGGATGTGGAGGAAGTGGAGGATGTGGAGGAAGTGGATGAGGTGGAGGAAGTGGAAGAAGTCGAAGAAGTGGAGGAAGTGGACGAAGTGGAGCAAGTGAAGGACGGAAGTGGACGAAGTTGACGAAGTGGAGGAAGTGGAGGATGTGAAGGAAGTGGAAGAAGTGGAGAAAATGGAGGAAGTGGTCGAAGTGGACGAACTAGAAGGAGTGGGGGAAGTGCAGAAAATACAGGAAGTTGAGGAAGTGGACAAAGTGGAGGAAGTTGAGGAAGTGGACAAAGTGGACGAAGTGAAGGAAGTGGAGCGAGTTGACGAAGTGGAGGAAGTGGAGGAAGTGGAGGAAGTTGACGAAATGGAGGAAGTGGACGAAGTAGGGGAAGTTGACAAAGTAGAGGAAGTCGATGAAGTGGAGGAAGCGGACGAAGTTGACGAAGTGGAGGAAGTGGATGAGGTGGAGGAAGTGGAGGAAGTGGATGAAGTGGAGCAAGTGAAGGAAGTGGACGAAGTTGACGAACTGGAGGAAGTGGAGGATGTGGAGGAAGTGGAAGAAGTGGAGGAAGTGATGGAAGTGGAGGAACTGGAAGAAGTGGAGGAAGTGGAGAAAGTTGAGGAAGTTGAGGAAGTGGACAAAGTGGAGGTAGTCAAGGAAGTTGACGAAGTGGAGGAAGTGGAGGAAGTAGAGGAAGTGGAGAAAGTGGAAGAAGTGGAGGAAATGGAGGAAGTGGAGGAAGTGATCGAAGTGGACGAACTGGAAGAAGTGGTGGAAGTTGACAAAGTGGAGGAAGTGGAGGATGTGGAGGAAGTGGAGGATGTGGAGGAAGTGGATGAGGTGGAGGAAGTGGAAGAAGTCGAAGAAGTGGAGGAAGTGGACGAAGTGGAGCAAGTGAAGGACGGAAGTGGACGAAGTTGACGAAGTGGAGGAAGTGGAGGATGTGAAGGAAGTGGAAGAAGTGGAGAAAATGGAGGAAGTGGTCGAAGTGGACGAACTAGAAGGAGTGGGGGAAGTGCAGAAAATACAGGAAGTTGAGGAAGTGGACAAAGGGGAGGAAGTGGAGGAAGTTGACGAAGTGGAGGAAGTGGAGGAAGTGGACGAACCAGAAGAAGTGGAGAAAGTTGACGAAGTGGAGGAAGTGGAGGAAGTAGAGGAAGTGGAGGAAGTGGAAAATGTGGAGGAAGTGGAGGAAGTTATCGAAGTGGACGAACTGGACGAAGTGGAGGAAGTTGACAAAGTGGATGAAGTGGAGTTAGTTGAGGAAGAGCACTAAGTGGACGAAGTGGAAGAGTGGAGGAAGTAGACGAAGTGGAGGAGGTGGACGAAGTGGAGGAAATGGAGGAGGTGGACGAATTGGACGAAGTGGAGGAGGTGGACGAACTGGAGGAGGTGGACGAATTGGACGAAGTTGACGAAGTTGACGAAGTCGACGAAGTGGAGGAGGTGGACGAAGTGGAGGAAATGGAGGAAGTGGACAAAGTGAACGAAATGGAGGAAGTTGACGAAGCGGAGGAATCCGACGAAGTGGACGAAGTGGAGGAAGAGGAGGAAGTGGAGGAAGTGGAGGAAGTGGACGACGTGGAGGAAGTAGAGGAAGTGGACGAAGTGGACGAAATGGAGGAAGTGGACGAAGTGGACAATGTGGACGAAGAGGAGGAAATTGACGAAGTGGAGGAAGTGGAAGAAGTGGAGGAAGTGGTCGAAGTGGACGAACTGGAAGAAGTGGAGGAAGTGGAGGAAGTGGAGGAAGTGGAGGAAGTTGAGGAAGTGGAGGAAGTGGAGAAAGTGGACGAAGTGGACGAAGTGGACAATGTCGACCACGTGGAGGAAATTGATGAAGTGGAGGAAGTGGAAGAAGTGGAGCAAGTGGTCGAAGTGGACGAACTGGAAGAAGTGGAGGAAGTGGAGGAAGTTGAGGAAGTGGACAAAGTGGAGGAAGTGGAGGAAGTGGAGGAAATGGAGGAAGTGGAGGAAGTGGAGGAAGTTGATGAAGTGGAAGAAGTGGAGAAAGTGGAGGAAGTGGAGAAAGTTGACGATGTGGACGAAGTTGACGAAGTTGACGAAGTGGTCAAAGTGGACGAAGGGGACGAAGTGGAGGAAGTGAACGAAGTTGACGAAGTGGAGGAAGTGGACGAAGTTGAGGAAGTGGACGAAGTGGACGAAGTGGAGGAAGTGGACAAAGTGGAGGAAGTGGACGAAGTGGAGGAAGTTGACCAAGTGGACGAAGTGGAGGAAGTGGAGGAAGTTGACGAAGAGGAAGTGGACGATGGGGACGAAGTGGACGAAGTGGAGGAAGGGGAGAAAGTGGAGGAAATGGAAGAAGTCGAGGAAGTGGACGAAATGGTCGAAGTGGACGAAGTGGGCGAAGTGGACGAAGTGGACGAAGCGGTCGAAATGTAAGAAGCGGACGAAGTTGACAAAGTGGAGGAAGTGGAGGAAGTGAACGAAATGGAGGAAGTGGAGGAAGTGGACAAAGTTGACGAAGTGGAGGAAGTGGAAGAAGAGAAGGTAATGCAGGAAATGGTCAAAGTGGATGAAGTGGAGGAAGTGGACGAACCGGACGAAGTGGTCGAAGTGGACGAAGTTGACGAAGTGGGCGAGGTGGACGAAGTGGTCAAAATGTAAGAAGCGGACGAAGTTGACGAAGTTGAGGAATTGGAGGAAGTGGACGAAATGGAGGAAGTAGAGTAAGTGGACAAAGTTGACGAAGTGGAGGAAGTGGAAGAAGTGGAGGTAGTGGAGGAAGTGGTCGAAGTGGACGAAGTGGAGGAAGTGGAGGAAGATGAGGAAGTGGACAAATAGGACATAGTTGATGAAGTGTAGGATGTGGAGGAAGTTGACGAAGTGGAGGAAGTGGAGGAAATGGAGGAAGTAGAGGAAGTGGTCGAAGTGGAGGAAGTGGTCGAAGTGGATGAACTGGAAGAAGTGGAGGAAGTGGATTAAGTTGAGGAAGTGGACAAAGTGGACGAAGTGGAGGTAGTGGAGGAGGTGGAGGTAGTGGAGGAAGTTGACGAAGTAGAGGAAGAGGAGGAAGTGGAGGAAGTTGACGAAGTGGACGAAGTGGACGAAGAGGTCGAACTGGATGAAGTTGACGAAGTTCACGAAGCGGGCGAATTGGACGAAGCGGTCAAAATGTAAGATGTGGACGAGGTTGACGAAGTGGAGGAAGTGGACGAAGTTAACGAAATGGAGAAAGTGGAGGAAGTTGACGAAGTGGAGGAAAGGGAGGAAGTGGAAGAAGTGGAGGAAGTGGACGAAGTGGAGGAAGTGGAGGATGTGGAGGAAGTGGACGAAGTTACGGAAGTGGACAAAGTGGGCAAAGTCGAGGAAGTGGAGGAAGTTGACGAAGTGGAGGAAGTGGAGGAAGTGGAGGAAGTGGAGGAAGTGGTGGAAGTGGAAGAAGTGGAGGAAGTGGAGGAAGTGGTCGAAGTGGACGAACTGGAAGAAGTGTAGGAAGTGGAGGAAGTTGAGGAAGTGGACAAAGTGGAAGAAGTGGAGGAGGTGTAGGAAGTAGAGGAAGTTGACGAAGTGGACGAAATGGAGGAAGTGGAGGAAGTTGACGAAGTGGACAAAGTGGACGAAGTGGTCCAAGTGGACGAAGTTTACGAAGTTGACGAAGCGGGCGAAGTGGCCGAACTAGACGAAGTGGAAGAAGTGGACGAAATTGACGAAGTGGAGGAAGTGGACGAAGTGGACGAAGTTGACGAAGTGGACGAAGTGGAGAAAGTGGATGAAGTGAAGGAAATTGACGAAGTGGATGAAGTTCAGGAAGTGGAGGAAGTGCACGATGCGGACGAAGTGGAGGAAGTCGAGGAACTGGAGGAAGAGGACGAAGTGGACGAAGTGGGCGAAGTGGACGAGGTGGACGAAGCGGACGAAATGGAAGAAGTGGACAAAGTTGACGAAGTGGAGGAAGTGGAGAAAGTGGACGAAGTGGAGGAAGTGAAGGAAGTGGACGAAGTGAAGGAAGTGGACGAAGTGAAGGAAGTGGACGAACTGGAAGAAGTGAAGGAAGTGGAGAAAGTTAGGAAGTTTAGGAAGTGGACAAAGTGGAAGAAGTGGAGGAAGTGGACGACGTGGAGGAAGTAGAGGAAGTGGATGAAGTGGACGAAGTTAACGAAGTGGACGAAGTGGACGAAGTTAACGAAGTGGACGAAGTGGACGAAGTGGACGAAGTGGACGAAGGGGACAAAGTGGAGGAAGTGGAGGAAGTGGGGGAAGTGGGGGAAGTGGAGGAAGTGGAGGAAATGGAGGAAATGGAGGAAGTGGAGGAAGTGGACGAAGTGGATGAAGGAGAGGAAGTGAAGGAAGTTGAGGAAGGGGACGAAGCGGACGAAGAAGACGAAGTGGAGGAAGAGGAGGAAGAGGAGGAAGAGGAGGAAGAAGACGAAGTGGACGAAGCCGAAGAAGTGGAAGAAGTGGTGGAAGTGGAGGAAGGTGACGAAGTGGACGAAGTGGACGAAGTGGACGAAGTTGAGGAAGAGGACGAAGTGGACGAAGTGGAAAAAGTGGAGGAAGTGGAGGAAGTTGACAAAGTGGACGAAGTGGATGCAGTTGACGAAGTGGACGAAGTGGAAGGGGTGGACGAAGTGTAGGAAATGGAGGAAGTGGACAAAGTGAACGAAATGGAGGACGTTGACCAAGTTGAGGAATTGGACGAAGTTGACGAAGTGGAGGAAGTGGACGAAGTTGACGAAGTGGAGGAAGTGGAGGAAGTAGACGAAGTGGAGGAAGTAGAGGAAGTGAAGGAAGTGGACCAAGTGGGGGAAGTGGAGGAAGTGGAGGAAGTGGAGGAAGTGGACGAAGTGGAGGATGTGGACGAAATGGACGAAGTGGACGATGTGGACAGACGAAGTGGACGGAGTGGAAGGAGTGGAGGAAGTGGAGGAAGTTGAAGAAGTTGACAAAGATGACAAAGTAGATGTAGTGGAGGAAGTGGACGAAGTGGAGGAAGTGTAGGAAGTGAACGAAGTGGACGAAGTGGACGAAGTTGACGAAGTGGAGCAAGTGGAGGAAGTGGACGGAGTTGACGAAGTGGAGGAAGTGGGCGAAGTTGACGAAGTGGACGAAGTGGACGAAGTGGACGAAGAGGACGAAGTGGACGAAGAGGACGAAGTGGACAAAGTGGAGGAAGTTGAGGAAGTGGAGGAAGTGGAGGAAGTGGACGAAGTTGAAGAAGTGGACGAAGTGGAGGAAGTCGAGGAAGTGGAGGAAGTGGAGGAAGATGACGAAGTTGAAGAAGTGGAAGAAGTGGACGAAGTGTAGGAACATGACAAAGTAGAGGACGTGGACGAAGTGATATGATCATAAATGGGGCAACAATGAAGAGTTTTCAAAGTGACAACAAGCGTAAAAAAGAGTAGAATAGGTTTCAATGGCTTGTATTTGCCTCTTTTGTTCTTTCGTTATTTCTAGTTGTAGAGACGCTTATAAACTCTTCTTTCTCTTTAAGAACAAGCAATGTGGGACTTTCCATGGCTTGGTCTTAAAAAGAAAAGGAGAGGAAATGGGCGTCCTAGGCGTTAATGCAAGGTAGCATAGGTAGTTTTCATGTTTTGAACTATAGGAGAACTAGTTGCCTTATAAACCCTTTGGAGTGGAGAGAATTGAGCAATGTGGGACTCAAAAGTCCCTAGAAGACCTGCAGCAACTGTTGGACGAACTACACCCTCAAAAGTCCCACATCTCCTAGATCTTGCATCTTAGCTCACTCCAAAGGTTATATAAGAAGGCTTAGGGGTCTCCTTTTTGTACACCTTACCTTGATTCAATGAATTTGAGTTGATTTGCACTGTTGCAATCCTCTTTGAGATAGAATTGTGTCTCTAAAGTCCCAAATTTGGGCAGACCTTATCTTGTTCAAGCAAGTGGAGGTCCTCCTCTTGATGCTTATCTTGGAAGCTTGTTCAAGTGGCGCATCTTCAATTCCTAAGTTTCCTTTTCTTAATCTCTTCCATTTTTAATTTCTTTCCCATTCTCTTAAATGCCATTTAGTATATTCTCTCTAGGTATGCACTTCCCCATCATGTGGTATCATGAGCCTTAGGTTTTTGATCTCTTAGGAATTGCATGCTAGAGTAGAATAGCTTAGATATGTTCATTTTCGCTGAGCCATTTTCTGTCTCGCCCAGCCTCTGCGTGAAAATACAGTGAACTTGTATGATTTAGTTTAGCTTCATTTCTTGTCCGTTTTCCATGAAATTTTTTTCCTAGTTTCGTCTGGATGTCTAGTTTCATGAACATATTTTACTTTTCTCAAATTCATTATGTACTGTTCCCAGTAAATTTTTTTCTCCACTGTGTTCATCCAGTTTTCTGCTGTTGAATTAATACTCCACTGTTTTGCTTTGTTGTTGGCTGTTTGGACATTTTGGTGGCTGGAATTGCTCCCTGGACGTTGCTACACCCTCTCAATACTCTTAAGCAAGGAATCAACACTTCAAATCAATGCTTTGAGGGACTAAACCGTGGCTCTCCAGAGCCTTATGCAAGTAGACATTTCATCAAACAGCAACAATGCTATTGGAGGTCTTCAACAAGTAGGTGTCCTATTTCCTTTTGTTTGTTTGTTCCAGCTTTAATTTCTTGTCTTGGCTGGAGTGTATGTGTCTTTTCTTGCTTATTAGCTTTGAATTAAGTCATATGTTTGTTCCTCTTTAGGAGTGTTCTAGAGTATTTTTCTGAAATTGCATAGCTAAGAGCATTTTTACATCTCCTTGCTTGTATGATGAATTGAGCTTGATCATCATTGGATTTAAGCGTGTGAACCTTGCTTATATGTTTTGTATTCATAGAGGCATCCATCCATTCTATTTGGCATATTAATCAAACACACTTAATGTGTTAAACTTAGCTTGGCCGAGAACATTCTTGCAAACTGCACCAAAACAGCAAAACAAATTTTTGGTAATTGGTGTGCATGCTTGCTGGCCGAGACATCTTCCTTGTGTTTAGTGTGTTTGAGCATTGTTTTCAAGCCTCTTTTCTCATTTAAATACAGAATATATTGGTTTGAGGTTTGCCAAAATTATTTCCAGCATTAATTTGGTCTTGCTCTTCATGTATACTTAGTATGTTGATGTATATTTGCTTCTTGGTTGTGTAAATTTCTTTGCTGTCTTGTTCATTTTGTGCCACTGTTTTGACTCCATTTTCTTGCTGTTTTGTCTTCATAAAATCATTAGAGTGTTGCCTCCTTGTTTTTGTGCCAAGTTTCTTCATTTTTTAGGTTCCATTTTCATCATTTGTCTTGTAGTTTTCATTCTTTCTTTGGCCTCTACCATGTGCTGTCTTGATTTGGCTTCTTTGCATTAAAGTGGATTGTACATCTTTCCATTTGCTTTGGACTTGAGTTGGTGCTCTCAAAGTGGACTTGTGAGACATTTTACTATCTTAAAAGAAGGGTGCTGCCCTTTCCTTGTTTTTTCAGACAATTGCCGTGAGTTTTGAACCATTTCATTGCTTTATTTGAGTGAAACAGTGACCAGAATTGTGGCTGTTGTATTCCCGTGATTTTTCATTGGTTCTAACCTATTTTTTTGGTGTTAGTTTTATTTGTGGTTGTTGCCTTACCATGTCTTCAGGTTCCAGCCGTGATTCATTTCATGGACGAAATGGACGAAGTGGACGATGTGGACAGACGAAGTGGAAGGAGTGGAGGAAGTGGAGGAAGTTGAAGAAGTTGACAAAGATGACAAAGTAGACGTAGTGGAGGAAGTGGAGGAAGTGGAGGAAGTGTAGGAAGTGAACGAAGTGGAGGAAGTGTAGGAAGTGAACGAAGTGGACGAAGTGGACGAAGTTGACGAACTGGAGCAAGTGGAGGAAGTGGACGGAGTTGACGAAGTGGAGGAAGTGGGCGAAGTTGACGAAGTGGACGAAGTGGACGAAGAGGACGAAGTGGACAAAGTGGAGGAAGTTTAGGAAGTGGAGGAAGTGGACGAAGTGGAGGAAGTCGAGGAAGTGGAGGAAGTGGAGGAAGATGACGAAGTTGAAGAAGTGGAAGAAGTGGACAAAGTGTAGGAACTGGACAAAGTAGAGGACGTGGACGAAGTGGATGAAGTTGACGAAGTGGTAGAACTGGAAGAAGAGGAGGAAGTTGAAGAAGTGGACGAAGTTGACGAGGTGGAAGAAGTGGAGGAAGTGAAGGAAGCGGACGGAGTTGACGAAGTGGAGGAAGTGGTAGAAGTGGACGAAGTGGAGGAAGACGAGGAAGTGGACGAAGTGGAGGAAGTGGACGAAGCGGAGGAAGTGGACAAAGTGGAGGAAGTGGAGGAAGTTGACGAAATGGACGAAGTTGACGAAGTGGAGGAAGTTGACGAAGTGGAGGATGTGGAGGATGTGGAGGAACTGGAGGAAGTCGAGGAAGCGGAGGAAGTTGACGAAGTGGACGAAGTGGACGATAGGGACGAAGTGGAGGAAGTGGAGGAAGTGGACGAAGTTGACGAAGTGGAGGAAGTTGATGAAGTGAAGGATGTGGAGGATGTGGAGGAAGTGGAGGAAGTTGAGGAAGCGGAGGAAGTTCACGAAGTGGACGATGGGGACGAAGTGGACGAAGTTGACGAAGTGGAGGAAGAGGAAAAAGTGGAGAAAGTGGATGAAGTGGAGGAAATTGACGAAGTGGACGAAGTTGAGGAAGTGGAGGAAGTGGAGGAAATGGAGGAAGTGGAGGAAGTGGAGGAAGTGGAGGAAGTGGAGGAAGTGGAGGAAGTGGAGGAAGATGACGAAGTTGAAGAAGTGGAAGAAGTGGACGAAGTGCAGGAAGTGGACGAAGGGTAGGAAGTGGACAAAGTAGAGGACGTGGACATAGTGGATGAAGTTGACGAAGTGGTAGAAGTGGAAGAAGTGGAGGAAGTTGAAGAAGTGGACGAAGTGGAGGAAATGAACGAAGCGGACGGAGTTGACGAAGTGGAGGAAGTGGTAGAAGGGACGAAGTGGAGAAAGTCGAGCAAGTGGAGGAAGTGGAGGAAGTGGACAAAGTGGAGGAAGTGGAGGAAGATGACGAAGTGGACGAAATGGACGAAGTGGATGAAGTGGAGGAAGTTGACGAAGTGGAGGATGTGGAGGAAGTGGACAAAGTGGAGGAATTTAAGGAAGCGGAGGAAGTTGACGAAGTGGACGACAGGAACGAAGGGGACGAAGTGGAGGAAGTGGAGGAAGTGGAGGAAGTGGACGAAATTGACGAAGTGGATGAAGTTGACGAAGTTGACGAAGTGGAGGAAGAGGACAAAGTGGAGAAAGTGGATGAAGTGGAGGAAATTGACGAAGTGGACGAAGTTGAGGAAGTGGTGGAAGTGCACAATGGGGACAAAGTGGAGCAAGTCGAGGAACTAGAGGAAGAGGACGAAGAGGATAAAGTGGTCGATGTGGACGAAGGTGGCGAAGTGGACGAAGTGGACGAAGCGGACGAAATGGAAGAAGTGGGCGAAGTTGACGAAGTGGACGAAGTGGACGAAGTGGAGGAAGTGGAGGAAGTGGATGAGGTGGAGGAAGTGAAGGAAGTGGACGAAGTGGACGAAGTGGAGCAAGTGAAGGAAGTTGACAAAGTGGAGGAAGTCGAGGATGTGGAGGAAGTGGAAGAAGTGGAGGAAGTGGAGGAAGTGGTCGAAGTGCACGAACTGGAAGAAGTGAAGGAAGTGGAGAAAGTTGAGGAAGTTGAGGAAGTGGACAAAGTGGAGGGACAAGAGGAAGTTGACGAAGTGGAGGAAGTGGAGGAAGTAGAGGAAGTGGAGGAAGTGGAGGAAGTGGAGGAAGTGGACGAAGGGGACAAAGTGGAGGAAGTGGAGCAAGTGGAGCAAGTGGAGGAAGAGAACGAAGTGGACAAAGTGGAGGAAATGGAGGAAATGGAGGAAGTGGACGAAGTGGACGAAGTGGATGAAGTAGAGGAAGCGGAGGAAGTTGAGGAACAGGACGAAGCGGACGAAGAAGACGAAGTGGAGGAAGAGGAGCAAGAGGACGAAGTGGACGAAGCAGAAGAAGAGGACAAAGTGGAGGAAGTGGAGGATGGTGACGAAGTGGACGAAGTTGAGGAAGAGGACGAAGTGGACGAAGTGGAAAAAGTGGAGGAAGTGGAGGAAGTTGGCGAAGTGGACGAAGTGAACGACTTTGACAAAGTGGACGAAGTGGAGGAGGTGGACGAAGTGGAGGAAATGGAAGAAGTGGACAAAGTGAACGAAATGGAAGACGTTGACGAAGTGGAGGAATTGAACGAAGTTGGCGAAGTGTAGGAAGTGGACGAAGTTGACGAAGTTGAGGAAGTGGAGGAAGTGGACGAAGTGGAGGAAGTGGAGGAAGTGGAGGAAGTGGACGAAGTGGAGGAAGTAGAGGAAGTAGAGGAAGTGGAGGAAGTAGAGGAAGTGGAGGAAGAGGAGGAAGTAGAAGAAGTGGATGAAGTGAAGGAAGTGGAGGAAGTGGAGGAAGTGGACCAAGTGGACGAAGTGCACGGAGTGGAAGGAGTGCAGGAAGTGGAGGAAGTTGAAGAAGTGGACAAAGATGACGAAGTGGACGTAGTGGAGTAAGTGGACGAAGTGGAGGAAGTGTAGGGAGTGAACGAAGTGGACGAAGTGGACGAAGTGGACGAAGTTGACGAAGTGGAGGAAGTGGTGGAAGTGGACGAAGTTGACGAAGTGGACGAAGTGGAAGAAGTGGACTAAGTGGACGAAGTTGAAGAAGTGAGGAAGTGGAGGAAGTGGGGGAAGTGGAGGAAATGGAGGAAATGGAGGAAGTGGAGGAAGTGGAGGAAGATGACGAAGTTGAAGAAGTGGAAGAAGTGGACGAAGTGGAGGAAGTGGAGGAAGTGGACAAAGTAGAGGACGTGGACAAAGTGGATAAAGTTGACGAAGTGGTAGAAGTGGACGAAGTTGAGGAAGTCGTGGAAGTGGACGAAGTGGACGAGGTGGAAGAAGTTGAGGAAATGAAGGAAGCGGACGAAATTGACGAAGTGGAGCAAGTGGTAGAAGTGGATGAAGTTGAGGAAGTCGAGCAAGTGGATGAAGTGGAGGAAGTGGACAAAGTGGAGGAAGTGGAGGAAGTTGACGAAGTGGACGAAGTGAAGGAAGTTGACGAAGAGGAGGATGTGGAGGAAGTGGAGGAAGTGGAGGAAGTTGAGGAAGCGGAGGAAGTTGACGAAGTGGGCGTTGAGGACGAAGTGGAGGAAGTGGAGGAAGTGGACGAAGAGGTCAAAATGGATGAAGCGGACGAAGTTGACGACGTGGACGAAGTTGGCGAAATGGAGGAAGTGGAGCAAATGGAGGAAGTTGAAGAAGTGGACGAACTGGATGAAGTGGACGAAGAGGTCGAAGTGGACGAATTGGACGAAGTTGACGAAGTGGACGAAGTGGAGGAAGTTGAAGAAGTGAATGAAGTTGACGAGGTGGAAGAAGTTGAGGAAGTGGAGGAAATGGACGAAGTGGAAGTTGTGGAGGAAGTGGAGGAAGCTGAAGAAGTGGACGAAGATGTTGAAGTGGATGTAGTGAAGGAAGTGGTGGAAGTGGAGGAAGTTGAGAAAGTGGAGGAAATGGACGAAGCGGTCAAAATGTAAGAAGTGGACGAGGTTGACGAAGTGGAGGAAGTGGACGAAGTTAACGAAATGGAGAAAGTGGAGGAAGTGGACAAAGCTGACGAAGTGGAGGAAGTGGAGGAAGTGGTCGAAGTGGACGAAGTGGAGGAAGTGGAGGATGTGGAGGAAGTGGACGAAGTTACGGAAGTGGACAAAGTGGGCAAAGTTGAGGAAGTGGAGGAAGTTGACCAAGTCGAGGAAGTGGAGGAAGTGGACGAAGTGGAGGAAGTGGAAGAAGTGGAGGAAGTGGAGGAAGTGGTCGAAGTGGACGAACTGGAAGAAGTGGAGGAAGTGGAGGAAGTTAAGGAAGTGGACAAAGTGGAAGAAGTGCAGGAGGTGGAGGAAGTGGACGAAGTTGACGAAGTGGACGAAATGGAGGAAGTAGAGGAAGTTGACGAAGTGGACAAAGTGGACGAAGTGGTCCAAGTGGACGAAGCTTACGAAGTTGACGAAGCGGGCGAAGTGGACGAACTGGACGAAGTGGATGAAGTGGACGAAATTGACGAAGTGGAGGAAGTGGACGAAGTTGACGAAGTGGACGAAGTGGAGAAAGTGGATGAAGTGGAGGAAATTGACGAAGTGGATGAAGTTGAGGAAGTGGAGGAAGTGCACGATGGGGACGAAGTGGAGGAAGTCGAGGAATTGGAGGAAGAGGACAAAGTGGATGAAGTGGTCGAAGTGGACGAAGTGGGCGAAGTGGACGAGGTGGACGACGCGGACGAAATGGAAGAAGTGGACGAAGTTGACGAAGTGGACGAAGGGGACGAAGTTGATGAAATGGAGCAAGTGGACGAAGTGGAGGAAGTGGAGGAAGTCGATGAGGTGGAGGAAGTGAAGGAAGTGGAGGAAGTGGAGGAAGTGGGCGAACTGGAAGAAGTGAAGGAAGTGGAGAAAGTTGAGGAAGTTTAGGAAGTGGACAAAGTGGAGGAAGTGGAGGAAGTGGAGGAAGTGGACAAAGTGGAGGAAGTGGAGGAAGTGGATGAAGTGGAGGAAGTTAACAAAGTGGACGAAGTGGACGAAGGGGACAAAGTGGAGGAAGTGGAGGAAGTGGGGGAAGTGGAGGAAGAGAACGTAGTGGACGAAGTGGAGGAAATGGGGGAAATGGAGGAAGTGGAGGAAGTGGGCGAAGTGGATGAAGCAGAGGAAGTGAAGGAAGTTGAGGAAGGGGACGAAGCGGACGAAGAAGACGAAGTGGAGGAAGAGGAGGAAGAGGAGGAAGAAGACGAAGTGGACGATGTGGACGAAGCCGAAGAAGTGGAAGAAGTGTTGGAAGTGGAGGAAGGTGACGAAGTGGACGAAGTGGACGAAGTTGAGGAAGAGGACGAAGTGGACGAAGTGGAAAAAGTGGAGGAAGTGGAGGAAGTTGACGAAGTGGACGAAGTGGATGCAGTTGACGAAGTGGACGAAGTGGAGGGGGTGGACGAAGTGGAGGAAATGGAGGAAGTGGACAATGTGAACGAAATGGAGGACGTTGACGAAGTGGAGGAATTGGACGAAGTTGACGAAGTGGAGGAAGTGGACGAAGTGGAGGAAGTAGAGGAAGTGGAGGAAGTGGACGAAGTGGGGGAAGTGGAGGAAGTGGACAAAGTGGAGGAAGTGGACGAAGTGGAGGAAGTGTAGGAAGTGAACGAAATGGACAAAGTGGACGAAGTTGACGAAGTTGACGAACTGGAGCAAGTGGAGGAAGTGGACGGAGTTGACGAAGTGGAGGAAGTGGGCGAAGTTGACGAAGTGGACGAAGTGGACGAAGAGGACGAAGTGGACAAAGTGGAGGAAGTTGAGGAAGTGGAGGAAGTGGAGGAAGTGGACGAAGTTGAAGAAGTGGAGGAAGTGGAGGAAGTGGAGGAAGATGACGAAGTTGAAGAAGTGGAAGAAGTGGACGAAGTGTAGGAACTGGACAAAGTAGAGGACGTGGACGAAGTGGATGAAGTTGACGAAGTGGTAGAACTGGAAGAAGTGGAGGAAGTTGAAGAAGTGGACGAAGTTGACGAGGTGGAAGAAGTGGAGGAAGTGAAGGAAGCGGACGGAGTTGACGAAGTGGAGGAAGTGGTACAAGTGGACGAAGTGGAGGAAGACGAGGAAGTGGACGAAGTGGAGGAAGTGGACGAAGCGGAGGAAGTGGACAAAGTGGAGGAAGTGGAGGAAAGTGGACGGAGTTGACGAAGTGGAGGAAGTGGGCGAAGTTGACGAAGTGGACGAAGTGGACGAAGAGGACGAAGTGGACAAAGTGGAGGAAGTTGAGGAAGTGGAGGAAGTGGACGAAGTTGAAGAAGTGGAGGAAGTGGAGGAAGTGGAGGAAGTGGAGGAAGATGACGAAGTTGAAGAAGTGGACGAAGTGTAGGAACTGGACAAAGTAGAGGACGTGGATGAAGTGGATGAAGTTGATGAAGTGGTAGAACTGGAAGAAGTGGAGGAAGTTGAAGAAGTGGACGAAGTTGACGAGGTGGAAGAAGTGGAGGAAGTGAAGGAAGCGGACGGAGTTGACGAAGTGGAGGAAGTGGTAGAAGTGGACGAAGTGGAGGAAGACGAGGAAGTGGACGAAGTGGAGGAAGTGGACGAAGCGGAGGAAGTGGACAAAGTGGAGGAAGTTGACGAAATGGACGAAGTTGACGAAGTGGAGGAAGTTGACGAAGTGGAGGAAGTTGACGAAGTGGAGGATGTGGAGGAAGTGGAGGAAGTTTTGGAAGCGGAGGAAGTTGACGAAGTGGACGATGGGGACGAAGTGGAGGAAGTGGAGGAAGTGTAGGAAGTTGACGAAGTGGAGGAAGTGAAGGATGTGGAGGATGTGGAGGAAGTGGAGTGATGAGAGGGTCGCACCTCCCACAAAAGTTATGCATAAAAGAATGCAGTATAGACTAGGAAGTGACTCCTAGGTCGTCTCTCAAGGACCAAATGTGGTTCGAGGCTTAGGTCAAACACGTAGTGGGGGGGTGTGTGAATATTTTTTTTTTTGAGAGTGCAAGTGAACTAAATTAAAACACGAACATAAACACGGATGTAAACACAGATATAAACACATAATTAAAATGGTTAGTCACTTAAGCTAACATTGTAACTAAAATATCACAACCACGAAAAATAGAGAACGTCAAAATGAAAATCGCTTTAACCAAATTAAAAGTGCAACATTGAGCTAAACAATTTAAATGCACATCGAGAACGGAAACCAATTGAAATGAATGCGTAAAGAACACATAAAAGTAAATGCGTGAAGAAGTAAAAAAAATAAAACTTTCTATCCTTCAACGTGTCTCATCACCACACAATGCTTCACATTTACGTGGACACACCTTACTTCTAGATTGAAAAAAAACGTGAACACTTAAGGAATCAAAATGAGTGGCAGCAAATTAAATAAACTAAAACTACTCCACATGGCAGCTGCACCGTGAGTGCATTTCTCAATAAAAGAAAATAAAATGCATCCTAAAGCTAATAAATGAAGTGCTAGGTTGGTCTTCTTTCAAGACACCTCCATCACGTGAAAAGTATAAATAAAAGGACACATGAATAGTAATGGAATGGATTAGAATAATGGATAGTTAATGATGAACATTGAAAAACGTGAATGATGATTCATAACAAACAACTTCAAAACCGGTCAATGCTTTTGGTATTTCAACAATTGGAATATAAAATTCATTCTCATCCAAGCATAACTACAATAAACGAAAACCCTTTCGGGGGCTACTCCCCTCCTGATGTGCCAACTACTCTTTCTTCAAAGTGAAAGGAAAATGTGTGCTTCCAAAAAGAAAAGTGAATCAGCACCTTCACTTCTTCCAGCTATTCCGAATGAAAT
The DNA here is from genome assembly GCF_029865625.1 of Vigna umbellata. Taxonomy (NCBI): domain Eukaryota; kingdom Viridiplantae; phylum Streptophyta; class Magnoliopsida; order Fabales; family Fabaceae; genus Vigna; species Vigna umbellata. The sequence goes on along the minus strand of NC_142174.1, from coordinate 652,825 downwards.
GAGCGTGCAGCATTCCAGCCATTCCAGCGTGCTTCTCTCCTTCTAGCCGTACCCCTCCATGTGCGTGGCTTTTTCTTTCTCCAGCTCCTCCCCTACTTACTCTCGGTGGTTCCCTCTTTCTAGTGTGGCGGCTGTAGCTTCTCTCTGAATGACGCTACATGATGTCCATCCTAGGTTGCGGCTGGATCTGTGCTGGATGCACCCCCAAACTCTCAAGCACCACGTCTTCACAGCTGCTGGACCTGCTTGCTTCTGGACCGTGTGTTTTCTGCGTGCACCGCTGCTCTCCTTGCTGGACCGTGGACGTGGCAACTGCTTCCAGATGTAACACTTCAATCTTCCAGAAAACTCCAGCCCAAAAGAGCGTGTCCGTGGCGTGATGTTGTTTCTTCAATTGAAAGCTGGATGTGCACCCTTGCTACTGGACACACCCCCAATTTTGCTGGACCGAGAGCTAGCAATTACCGTGTGCACCTCCCTTCCAACATGCACACCAATTTCCTTGTGCGTTTTCATCCGCGTGGTGTTGCTGGACGGGAGCTCCAAGGCTGGACCACTTCGTTTTGCCACTTCTTGGACGCTTTAATTGTGCTGGAAAAATGAAGATGTGGGCCGCCTGTGCTGCTGGATGTCGTTGCTGGAAATACCACCTTTTTTTTGGACAATTTTTCAGCGTGTGGGCCGTGCTTTTCCATTCACCAATTAATAGTCAATTCTCCTCCAAATGTCCCAAATTATATTTCCAAAAATTTCCCTACAATTAATAATGCAAATAATTAGCTCAAATAATTCAAATTAATTAAAATAAGAATTTTTGGTCAAATTAAGCACAATTAGAAAAAACGGAAAAATACCGAACATTTAAGCACAATTCCCTGATTAAATCTGGTACAATAAACTAAGTGAAGTGAATAAAATATTGACTCATCATGGAGGAAGTTGAGGAAGCGGAGAAAGTTGACGAAGTGGACGAAGTTGACGAAGTGGAGGAAGAGGACAAAGTGGAGAAAGTGGATGAAGTAGGAAATTGACGAAGTGGACGATGTTGAGGAAGTGGAGGAAGTGGAGGAAATGGAGGAAGTGGAGGAAGTGGAGGAAGTGGAGGAAGTGGAGGAAGATGACGAAGTTGAAGAAGTGGAAGAAGTGGACGAAGTGCAGGAAGTGGAGGAAGGGTAGGAAGTGGACAATCTAGAGAACGTGGACGTAGTGGATGAAGTTGACGAAGTGGTAGAAGTGGAAGAAGTGGAGAAAGTTGAAGAAGTGGACGAAGTGGAGGAAATGAACGAAGCGGACGGAGTTGACGAAGTGGAGGAAGTGGACAAAGTGGAGAAAGTCGAGCAAGTGGACGAAGTGGAGGAAGTGGACAAAGTGGAGGAAGTGGAGGAAGATGACGAAGTGGAGGAAGTGGATGAAGTGGATGAAGTGGAGGAAGTGGACGAAGTGGAGGATGTGGAGGAAGTGAAGGAAGTAGACGAAGTGGACGACAGGAACGAAGGGGACGAAGTGGAGGAAGTGGAGGAAGTGGACGAAATTAACGAAGTGGACGAAGTGGACGAAGTTGACGAAGTGGAGGAAGAGGACAAAGTGGAGAAAGTGGATGAAATGGAGGAAATTGACGAAGTGGAGGAAATTGACGAAGTGGACGAAGTTGAGGAAGTGGTGGAAGTGCACGATGGGGACAAAGTGGGGCAAGTCGAGGAACTGGAGGAAGAGGACGAAGAGGATGAAGTGGTCGATGTGGACGAAGTGGGCGAAGTGGACGAAGTGGACGAAGCGGACGAAATGGAAGAAGTGGGCGAAGTTGACGAAGTGGAGGAAGTGGACGAAGTGGAGGAAGTGGAGGAAGTGGATGAGGTGGAGGAAGTGAAGGAAGTGAAGGAAGTGGAGGAAGTGGACGAAGTGGAGCAAGTGAAGGAAGTTGACGAAGTGGAGGAAGTGGAGGATGTGGAGGAAGTGGAAGAAGTGGAGGAAGTGGAGGAAGTGGTCGAAGTGGACGAACTAGAAGAAGTGAAGGAAGTGGAGAAAGTTGAGGAAGTTGAGGAAGTGGACAAAGTGGAGGGACAGGAGGAAGTTGACGAAGTGGAGGAAGTGGAGGAAGTAGAGGAAGTAGAGGAAGTAGAGGAAGTGGAGGAAGTGGAGGAAGAGGACGAAGGGGACAAAGTGGAGGAAGTGGAGCAAGTGGAGGAAGAGAACGAAGTGGACAAAGTGGAGGAAGTGGACAAAGTAGAGGACGTGGACAAAGTGGATGAAGTTGACGAAGTGGACGAAGTTGAGGAAGTCGTGGAAGTGGACGAAGTGGACGAGGTGGAAGAAGTTGAGGAAATGAAGGAAGCGGACGGAATTGACGAAGTGGAGCAAGTGGTAGAAGTGGATGAAGTTGAGGAAGTCGAGGAAGTGGACGAGGTGGAGGAAGTGGACGAAGTGGAGGAAGTGGACAAAGTGGAGGAAGTGGAGGAAGTTGACGAAGTGGACGAAGTGGAGGAAGTTGACAAAGTGGAGGAAGTTGACAAAGTGGAGGAAGTTGACGAAGTGGAGGATGTGGAGGTACTGGAGGAAGTGAAGGAAGTTGAGGAAGCGGAGGAGCTTGACGAAGTGGACGATGGGGACGAAGTGGAGGAAGTGGACGAAGTGGACGAAGAGGTCAAAATGGATGAAGTGGACAAAGTTGATGACGTGGACGAAGTGGGCGAAATGGAGGAAGTGGAGCAAATGGAGGAAGTTGAAGAAGTGGACGAACTGGATGAAGTGGACGAAGAGGTCGAAGTGGACGAAGTGGACGAAGTGGACGAATTGGACGAAGTTGACGAAGTGGACGAAGTGGAGGAAGTTGAAGAAGTGAATGAAGTTGACGAGGTGGAAGAAGTTGAGGAAGTGGAGGAAATGGACGAAGTGGAAGTTGTGAAGGAAGTTGAAGAAGTGGACGAAGATGTTGAAGTGGATGTAGTGAAGGAAGTGCTGGAAGTGGAGGAAGTTGACGAAGTGGACGAAGTGAACGGAGTGGAAGGAGTGGAAGAAGTGGAGGAAGTGGAGGAAGTGGAGGAAGTTGAAGAAGTGCAAAAAGATGTCGAAGTGGACGTAGTGGAGGAAGTGGACGAAGTGGAGAAAGTGTAGGAAGTTAACGAAGTGGACGAAGTGGACGAAGGGGACAAAGTGCACGAAGTAGACGAAGTGGAAGAAGTTGAGGAAGTCGAAGAAGTGGAGGAAGTGGACGATGTTGAAAAAGTGGACGAAGTGGAGGAAGTGGAGGAAGTGGAGGAAATGGAGGAAGTGGAGGAAGTGGAGGAAGTGGAGGAAGTGAGGAAGATGACGAAGTTGAAGAAGTGGAAGAAGTGGACGAAGTGGAGGAAGTGGATGAAGTTGACGAAGTGGTAGAAGTGGAGGAAGTGGAGGAAGTTGACGAAGTGGACAAAGTTGACGAGGTGGAAGAAGTGGAGGAAGTGAAGGAAGCTGACGGAGTTGACAAAATGGAGGAAGTTGTACAAGTGGAGGAAGTGGAGGAAGTCGAGGAAGTGGACGAAGTTGACGATGTGGAGGAAGTGGAGGAAGTGGAGGAAGTGGAGGAAGTGGAGCAAGTGGAGCAAGTGGAGCAAGTGGAGGAAGTTGACGAAGTGGAGGAACTTGACGAAGTGGAGCAAGTGGACGAAGTGGAGCAAGTGGAGGAAATGGAAGAAGTGGATGAAGTGGAGGAAATTGATGAAGTGGACGAAGTGGAGGAAATGGATGAAGTTGAGGAATAGGACGAAGTGGGCGAAGTGGAAGAAGTGGAGGAAGTGGAGGATGTGGAGGAAGTGGAGGAAGTGGAGGAAGTTGACGAAGTGGACGAAGTGGACGAAGAGGTCGAAGTGAGCAAAGAGGACGAAGCGTACGAAGTGGACGAAGTGGACGAAGTTGACGAAGTGGAGGAAGATGGACGAAGTGGAGGAAGTGGACGAACTTGACGAAGTTGACGAAGTGGGCGAAGTGGACGAAGCGGACGACGTGGAAGAAGTGGAGGAAGTGGAGGAAGTGGAGGAAGTTTACGAAGTGGACGAAGAGGTCGAAGTGGACGAAGTGGAAGAGGTGGAGAAAGTGGAGGAAGTGGAGGAAGTGGAGGAAGTGGACTAAGTGGAAGAAGTGGACGAAGTGGGGGAAGTGGACGAGGTGGACGAAGAGACCGAAGTGGAGGAAGTCGAGGAAGTCGACGAAGTGGAGGAAGTTTACGAAGTGGACGAAGTGGACGAAGTGGACGAAGTGGACGAAGTGGACGTAGAGGTCGAAGTGGACGAAGTTGACGATGTTGACGAAGTGGGCGAAGTGGACGAAGTGGAGGAAGTGGAGGAAATGGAGGAAGTGCAGGAAGTGGAGGAAGTGGAGGAAGTTGAGGAAGTGGACGAAGAGGTCAAAATGGATGAAGTGGACCAAGTTGACGACGTGGAGGAAGTGGTCGAAGTGGACGAACTGGAAGAAGTGGAGGAAGTGGACGAAGTTGAGGAAGTGGACAAAGTGAAGGAAGTGGAGGAAGTGAGGAAGTTGATGAAGTGGAGGATGTGGAGGATGAGGAGGAAGTTGACGAAGTGGAGGAAGTGGACGAAGTGGAGGAAGTGGAGGAAGTGGAGGAAGTGGAGGAAGTGGAGGAAGTAGAGGAAATAGAGGAAGTGGAGGAAGTAGAGGAAGTGGAGAAAGTGAACGAAGTGGAAGAAGTGGATGAAGTGGAGGAAGTGGAGGAAGTGGAGGAAGTGGACCAAGTGGACCAAGTGGACGAAGTGGACGGAGTGGAAGGAGTGCAGGAAGTGGAGGAAGTTGAAGAAGTGGACAAAGATGACGAAGTGGAGGAAGTGTAGGGAGTGAACGAAGTGGACGAAGTGGACGAAGTGGACGAAGTTGATGAAGTGGAGGAAGTGGGCGAAGTTGACGAAGTGGACGAAGTTGAAGAAGTGGAGGAAGTGAAGGAAGTGGAGGAAGTGGATAAAATGGAGGAAGTTGAGGAAGTGGAGGAAGTGGAGGAAGATGACGAAGTTGAAGAAGTGGAAGAAGTGGACGAAGTGGAGGAAGTGTAGGAAGTGGACAAAGTAGAGGACGTGGACAAAGTGGATGAAGTTTACGAAGTGGTAGAAGTGGACGAAGTTGAGGAAGTCGAGGAAGTGGATGAAGTGGACGAGGTGGAAGAAGTTGAGGAAGTGAAGGAAGCGGACGGAATTGACGAAGTGGAGGAAGTGGTAGAAGTGGATGAAGTTGAGGAAGTGGAGGAAGTGGACGAAGTGGAGGAAGTGGACAAAGTGGAGGAAGTGGAGGAAGTTGACGAAGTGGACGAAGTGGAGGAAGTTGACGAAGTGGAGGAAGTTGACGAAGTGGAGGATGTGGAGGAAGTGGAGAAAGTGGAGGAAGTTGAGGAAGTGGACGAAGAGGTCAAAATGGATGAAGTGGACCAAGTTGACGACGTTGACGAAGTGGGCGAAGTAGAGGAAGTGGTGCAAATGGAGGAAGTTGAAGAAGTGGACGAAGTGGACGAACTGGATGAAGTGGACGAAGAGGTCGAAGTGGATGAAGTGGACGAATTGGACGAAGTTGACGAAGTGGACGAAGTGGAGGAAGTTGACGAAGTGAATTAAGTTGACGAGGTGGAAGAAGTTGAGGAAGTGGAGGAAATGGACGAAGTGGAAGTTGTGGAGGAAGTGGAGGAAGGTTAAGAAGTGGCCGAAGATGTTGAAGTGAACGTAGTGAAGGAAGTGGAGGAAGTGGAGGAAGTGTAGGAAGTCGAGGAAGTGGAGGAAGTTGACGAAGTGGACGAAGAGAACGGAGTGGAAGGAGTGGAGGAAGTGGAGGAAGTGGAGGAAGTTGAAGAAGTGGAAAAAGATGACGAAGTGGACGTAGTGGAGGAAGTGGACGAAGTGGACGAAGTTGACGAAGTGGACGAAGTGGACGAGGTTGACATAGTGGACGAAGTGGACGAAGTGGACGAAGGGGACGAAGGGGACGAAGTAGACGAAGTAGACGAAGTGGAAGAAGTTGAGGAAGTGGAGGAAGTGGAGGAAGTGGACGATGTTGAAAAAGTGGAGGAATTGGAGGAAGTGGAGGAAGTGGAGGAAATGGAGGAAGTGGAGGAAGTGGAGGAAGTGGAGGAAGTGGGGGAAGATGACGAAGTTGAAGAAGTGGAAGAAGTGGACGAAGTGGAGGAAGTGGATGAAGTTGACGAAGTGGACGAAATGGTAGAAGTGGAGGAAGTGGAGGAAGTTGAAGAAGTGGACAAAGTTGACGAGGTGGAAGAAGTGGAGGAAGTGAAGGAAGCTGACGGAGTTGACGAAATGGAGGAAGTGGTAGAAGTGGACGAAGTGGAGGAAGTCGAGGATGTGGACGAAGTTGACGATGTGGAGGAAGTGGAGGAAGTGGAGGAAGTGGAGCAAGTCGAGCAAGTGGAGGAAGTTGACGAAGTGGAGGAACTTGACGAAGTGGAGCATGTGGACGAAGTGGAGGAAGTGGAGGAAGTGGATGAAGTGGAGGAAATTGATGAAGTGGACGAAGTGGAGGAAATGGATGAAGTTGAGGAATAGGATGAAGTGGGCGAAGTAGAAGAAGTGGAGGAAGTGGAGGAAGTGGAGGATGTGGAGGAAGTTGACGAAGTGGAGGAAGTCGAAGAAGTGGAGGAAGTTGATGAAGTGGACGAAGTGGACGAAGAGGTCGAAGTGGACGAAGTTGACGAAGTGGGCGAAGAGGATGATGGACAAATTTGTAAGCACCAAAATATGATGTCACAAACTTGTTTCACAATCGGCAAGTATGACCGAATCGTTTCAAGTAATAAACTTGGTAAGACCAAGTATCGTTCTCCCAAAGGACTCACGGCCTAGTTTAGTTATGTGATTTGTTGATTAGCTAAGACTTAAGAACACAATAATTGAAGTTTAATATGCAAAGACGAAAATTAAATATGTATGCATGAATTGATCAATGACAAAGACAAAAGATAAACACTTTCAAGGAAATATATGAATGAATATGTTGTTGGGGGTCAATTTCATCTCATCCACTCTCATATATTTTAGGAATTCAACATTCAAATCATCATTGTTAATGCCACTCTCTAATGTACCATTCTAGATGGCTTCTCCCTAATCAAATAGTTCATACAATTCCTAGCATTCCTAATGATTAGTTCATGAGTGCAGGAGCTTAAAGGCAACCAATATAATATTGTCAGTATAATATTGGGAGAAATTCCCCGGATCTAGATTTCCCCGTACGTGTCCGTATCAACAAAACCAATAATCATGCATTAGAATGAGTTAAACAATGCAAGCATTAAGCAAAGAGGAAAAACCCTAACTAATGATGAAAGAAAGCATATGTCTTAATTCAAAGATGTACTCAACAAATCCATATATGAGAGCTTCAAGAGATTACTTTGACTCCCCAACAAACATACAAGGTTTAGTTCACCATATTCATGGTGAACCTAGATGAATTACAATGAAAGTATGAAAGAATAAACCCAATAAAGGTGAAGAGGTAGCCTGAGCATCCAAGATCCTCCTTCAAAGGGGTGAAAGAGAGAGTGTTTGCCTCGTTTCTGCCAAAGATGCCTAACTATAGGACGTGCAAGCCCTTATATACTAATCTAGAGTTACAAAAGATTACAAAAGTCCAAGCCCAAAAAGTGCCGCTCAGCGGTATTTACCGCTCAGCGGTGATTGCGCGTCTTCTTTCTTCCCCTCAGCGGCCATTTTGCCCCTCAGCGGTTCCAACGTCACCTCTTGAGTGCCGCTCAGCGGTAGTTTGCCGCTGAGCGGTGCCTTCGACTTCTCCTTTTTGCACTCTTTCTTGTCTTTTCTAATGTCCTCTCTCTTATTCTTCACTTCTTTCACCAAATTCACCTCAAAACCTGCACAAGAACACTTAAATCAAGCATAAACCTGTCCAGCTCTCTTATTTCTGAAAATATAAACAAAAGGCATGATTTCAAGCTAGTTTCTAAGTCTAAAGGTTGCTTTTAGTATCAACTTTAAGCATGAAAATAACAGTTTTTCAACTGTTATCACAACCCCAAACTTAGAACTTTGCTTGTCCTCAAGCAAATAAAATGTAACTCCATCTCCAACCAATTCATATGATGGTTCACTCATTCAAAATCATCTTTTCAAGATAAGTAATAACTTCACTCAAACTTAAGACCAAGAGTTCAATCAAGATGTGCACATGCTTTAGTGTTCACAAAGTCATTTAAATTCCAACAAATGCTATTTTTCATGAATGATCAATCAATTAAGCATGGATGTTCATGTGCTTATGGAATATTTCCTCACTAGGTAAAGTGTTTCACTCAACACACAAGTGTATAAGAGGTAAAGTGTTTCACTCATTCACTCCACTATCACAATGTCACATGAATCAACTTTGCCTTTCATTTAACCACAATCAAATACATTCACAAGCATGCATCATCACAAGGACTTTTCAATGGCTTATAATGTGGCTGGGCTAACAAGAAAATTGGTTTTTCTGGATCACAAAATCCTTGAGTTAAGAGAATCATAACAACACAATCTTCTTATTCATTCCCAACTTTCTTTTGCCTTTGCTTTTGCATTTGCATTGAGCTTTGCTTCTTTTTCTTTTCTTTTCTTTGCATATTCTTACTTTTTAGCTGTTAGCTCAATGCTTTTTCCTTTTTCATGTTTCCCCAATAACCCCAAACTTGAACATTTAACAATACCACACAAGATCTTCTACTTAACTCAAGGTAAAGATTTTCAATCAAGGGTGTTCAGTGTATATTTAAGGCTAAGGGTTCAAAGGATAGAACACAACGTGTTCTCTTTTAGAAGGCTAACTTTATGAATTTGGCCAATAAAAAGGGTTTCAAAAACACAGCCTTTGATCATATGATGCAAAACAAGCAATTGATTCAATCATAGAAAACCTGGGCAAAGTCATTCATGCTTTCAAAGTAATAGCATTCAACAATAACAACTCTGGAGCTCAAAACCTCACATATAAGCTCATTCACATTTGACATACACATCCTGCTTAATTTCACAATCACAATCATGATACCCTGCATTTGTTCACAAAGCTTGTGAATCACCTGTATAAGCATTTTAATGTGCACATCATCTCAACATTAATCAATCAATAAGCATCATTCAATCATTACTTATCACACAATCACAGTTAATAGCAAACCATCATAAGGAACCAGGTGTTCAATAGAGTACATCAAACCCTAATCTAAAAACAAAAACAAATAAGTTCAGAAAACTTAAACCACAAAAGCATAATCATATGATAGCATTCATCAGTAAATGCTATCTCAGCTCCTCATCAGTCTGAGCTGTCCTCTGTATCTTCCTCTTCTTCCTCATCATCATCATCATCAAACGCATCCTCCTCCTCAGCTTCATCTTCTTCCATATCTCTAGCTGAAGCTTCAGCTGCTCCAGCTCCTCCTCCATGTACTGGTTCTTCTGGCCAAGCTACTACATTATGGAATTCATCCATAGTCCACCTGTGGGCTGGAGGTGTATCATGCATCCCCACTATCATCTCAGCAGTGGCCACCTGCCCTCTGTGAATGGACTGCAACTGAGCCCCTATAAGAGACATATACATGTCCCTCATCTGGAATGGCTCTGCTTCATGTGTCTCAGCAGATGTCTGGCTCTGTGCTAGCCCTCTCTCTCTACGAGCACGGCGTGGTGGAACTGGCTGAGCTGCATCCTCACCTCCACAGTACTGTCTATAATAAGCCTCATCAATAGCTTTTCTTGGCCTCTCAAATGGTGGAACAGAAGTATCCACCCCAGCTAGCTTGCAAAGGTGAGTAATCAAGGAGGGATGTCCTAATGGTGCTTTGTTGTTTGAGGTGTTGGCGCACATACTAATTTCATCAGCTATCACCTGCCCAATATTAACATTTAAGCTTCTGATAGCACAGTAGATGAATAGTGCCCTGCTGAGAGTAATATCTGACACATGTGAACATGGCTGAATGTTGGCATGAGAAAACGCCATCCAATACTTTGCAAGAGGAGTCAAATCTGTCCTCCTAATGTTAACCACTGAGCCAGATCTATTCCTTTGGAAGTGTCCTCCAGGTATACACAATACTCTCTCCACATCCTCATAATCAGCACCTTCCTCCATGCTAAGAGCAAACTGACATTGCTCACCAGCCCACACAGTATCCAGGAAATTGTTGATAGAATCAGGATCATACCTGATAGCATGGCCTCTGACATAGCCCAAATAATTCTCAGCTGGATAATCACCAATCTTCTTTGCATTGGTGTAGAATTCCTTCACCACAGCTATGTTGGCAGGTGCAGGATAGGTGGCTAACTTTCCCCACTCATTCCCTAACACTTGCTCTCCAAATTGAGGAGCAAAGTTAGGTATCATTCCAACCTTTCTCTCCATCAGAAGTCTCCTGTCCTGAACCACCCTAAAGTGCTTCTCATGTTTCCTAGAGAGGAACCTGCTAGAGTGGGGTTGCTCTGGTTCCTTTTCCTTTCTCTTGGTTGCCATGGTTTTCAATCTTTTTCCTGATGAGGATGCCATTCCTACATTCAAAACACAAGCAAAACCACAGAACATGATGTTAATCATTAGTAAAACATAGAACATAACTCCTGTCGAAGCTAAACCACCGCTGAGGGCCAGAATTTCCCCTCAGCGCCACCAGCGCCACATTCCAACACGCAAAAATCAGAAAAAACCAAATCTGGCAGAGTGCCGCTCAGCGGTAATTTACCCCTCAGCGGTAACTCTGCAGATTTTTGAAAAATCAGTTTTAAAGCTTCCCTAACTCCACCCAAATGCAATTTTCAGTTTTCCAGTTCATAATCATGCAGTTTAATCGGTTCAAACATCAAATATATCATCAAATCATGCATAGAAATCAAAACCCCTAAATATTCATGCTTTGACAATCACATTCAAATTCAAGAACCCTAGAATAAACAAAATGCATTTTACTTACTTGGGTGGAGATACTAGATGCAATGAGAATGCCTTCAAACTAGAATGCTCTCTTCCAACCCCAAACTTTGATGGCACACTAGTGAAAAAGTGAGTGAAAGAGAGATTTTCTAAAGAGGGAAGAGTGAAAAGATGTGGAAAACCTAGGAGAAGGTGTGTGGAAGTGTTTGTGCAGAGAGAAGTCTGGAAATAAACCCTAAAACGCAGCTTGGGGTATAAAAATACCCTAATGGGCTCGGGTCCCGCTAAGGGGAACTAAAGCACAGTCTGCGAGAGTACCGCTCAGCGGTAAAATACCGCTCAGCGGCACTTTCGTGATGTGCTCCTCTCCTTCTTTTCTTGACCTACGTGCCTTCCCTACATGTCCCTCATAGGTTCCCTGCAATTCAATGTTAAAAATGCTTATGCAAACCCTAACTAAAATAAACAAACAAAAACAATCAATCAACTGGGTTGCCTCCCAGGTAGCGCTTGTTTAACGTCACGAGCCTGACCCAAATTCCACCAACACCCATCAGTAGGTGTTTCCAACTTACCAGCACCCATCAGTAGGTGCAAAATTTTCTCACCAACACCCATCAGTAGGTGTTACAAACCTAGCATCCTTCAGTAGATGCTTAACCACCTAGCATCCTTCAGTAGATGCTGGATCCAACAAAAATATTTACAGAATAATGTCCACAATTTAAAAGTTACAAAACCAAATCAAAAGTTTTTAAATCCACTGGGTTGCCTCCCAGCAAGCGCTCTTTTAACGTCATTAGCTTGACCCAGTAAAGTTCAAGTTCCTTCTTCTTTTTCTTCTTCTTTCTACTGAACTTCTTTAGAAATTTGATCAAACCAGGAATCTGTTGCAGTGTCTCAATCATAGGAACTTTAATCTCCAATTTCTTGAAGATTTCCATAAAGCACTTAAATTTCTTTTCCTTCCTATTATTCTTCTTTAGATGAGGATGTGATTTTTCATGTGATTTCTTCTTCTTTCCTCTCATCTTCTTTTTCTTCCTTTTTCTCTCCCTAAATTTTCTCTTTTTCTCTTCTTTTATTTTTTTCTTCCTTTCTCTTTTTCTCCTCAACTTCTTTATTTTCACACAAATTTTCTTTCTCTCTTCTCTCTCAACCAATTCTTTTTCTTTTTCTTCATCGTTATCTTTCTCACTCAATTCTTCTTTCTCTTTTCTCTCTACCCTTTCCTCATCTCCCTCTAATGTTTCCTCATCAAGAATCTTGTCACTTTCAGTGATAATGACTTGCCCTTCCTCCTTAAGGTTAACTTCAGTATTAACATCATCATTTAATCTCTGACTAATGTAACGAAGGTGCATTTCCATTCTTTTAAATGATTCTTCAATGCTTTTCTGAGTAGAGTCGGAATTTTTCAAAAATCGTTGAAGGGTGTCCTCCAACCTATCCAAACTTCCTGATAGAAAGGGTTGTTGCTGCCATTGTTGTTGTGGTTGGTTCTCAAATTGTCCAGCAGCTTGCCAAGATTGGCTTTGATCCATACTTGAGTGATGTTCCCACCAGTGGTTGAGATTACTTTGGTAGAATTGAGTGCCCATATAGTTAAATTCTTGACCGAATTGCATTCTGCAGACATTAGGCACAAAACCCTAAAAACAATTATTAGCACAAAAAGATAAAGAAAAGAAAAAAAAAAAAATCAAAGGATATAATTGAAAAGATAAGAAGATAGGAAATAAAAACAGAAAAATAAAAACAGAAAAATAAAATAAAATAAAATAAAATACAAACAGAAAATAAAATAAAATAAAATAAAATCTAATCTAATCAAATAAAATAAAATCAAATCAAATAAAAACCGAAAAATAAAAAACAGAAAATAAAAATAGAAAACAGAAAAACAGAAAACAGAAAAATAAAATAAAATCAAATAAAATACAAACTGAAAAATATAAACAGAAAAATAAAATAAAAATAAAAATTCGAAATTTAAAAATAAAATAAAAAAAAAATAAGTCAAAGATAATCAATAATCACACAAATTAACCAGTTAAACCATGAATCCCCGGCAACAGCGCCAAAAACTTGATGGACAAATTTGTAAGCACCAAAATATGATGTCACAAACTTGTTTCACAATCGGCAAGTATGACCGAATCGTTTCAAGTAATAAACTTGGTAAGACCAAGTATCGTTCTCCCAAAGGACTCACGGCCTAGTTTAGTTATGTGATTTGTTGATTAGCTAAGACTTAAGAACACAATAATTGAAGTTTAATATGCAAAGACGAAAATTAAATATGTATGCATGAATTGATCAATGACAAAGACAAAAGATAAACACTTTCAAGGAAATATATGAATGAATATGTTGTTGGGGGTCAATTTCATCTCATCCACTCTCATATATTTTAGGAATTCAACATTCAAATCATCATTGTTAATGCCACTCTCTAATGTACCATTCTAGATGGCTTCTCCCTAATCAAATAGTTCATACAATTCCTAGCATTCCTAATGATTAGTTCATGAGTGCAGGAGCTTAAAGGCAACCAATATAATATTGTCAGTATAATATTGGGAGAAATTCCCCGGATCTAGATTTCCCCGTACGTGTCCGTATCAACAAAACCAATAATCATGCATTAGAATGAGTTAAACAATGCAAGCATTAAGCAAAGAGGAAAAACCCTAACTAATGATGAAAGAAAGCATATGTCTTAATTCAAAGATGTACTCAACAAATCCATATATGAGAGCTTCAAGAGATTACTTTGACTCCCCAACAAACATACAAGGTTTAGTTCACCATATTCATGGTGAACCTAGATGAATTACAATGAAAGTATGAAAGAATAAACCCAATAAAGGTGAAGAGGTAGCCTGAGCATCCAAGATCCTCCTTCAAAGGGGTGAAAGAGAGAGTGTTTGCCTCGTTTCTGCCAAAGATGCCTAACTATAGGACGTGCAAGCCCTTATATACTAATCTAGAGTTACAAAAGATTACAAAAGTCCAAGCCCAAAAAGTGCCGCTCAGCGGTATTTACCGCTCAGCGGTGATTGCGCGTCTTCTTTCTTCCCCTCAGCGGCCATTTTGCCCCTCAGCGGTTCCAACGTCACCTCTTGAGTGCCGCTCAGCGGTAGTTTGCCGCTGAGCGGTGCCTTCGACTTCTCCTTTTTGCACTCTTTCTTGTCTTTTCTAATGTCCTCTCTCTTATTCTTCACTTCTTTCACCAAATTCACCTCAAAACCTGCACAAGAACACTTAAATCAAGCATAAACCTGTCCAGCTCTCTTATTTCTGAAAATATAAACAAAAGGCATGATTTCAAGCTAGTTTCTAAGTCTAAAGGTTGCTTTTAGTATCAACTTTAAGCATGAAAATAACAGTTTTTCAACTGTTATCACAACCCCAAACTTAGAACTTTGCTTGTCCTCAAGCAAATAAAATGTAACTCCATCTCCAACCAATTCATATGATGGTTCACTCATTCAAAATCATCTTTTCAAGATAAGTAATAACTTCACTCAAACTTAAGACCAAGAGTTCAATCAAGATGTGCACATGCTTTAGTGTTCACAAAGTCATTTAAATTCCAACAAATGCTATTTTTCATGAATGATCAATCAATTAAGCATGGATGTTCATGTGCTTATGGAATATTTCCTCACTAGGTAAAGTGTTTCACTCAACACACAAGTGTATAAGAGGTAAAGTGTTTCACTCATTCACTCCACTATCACAATGTCACATGAATCAACTTTGCCTTTCATTTAACCACAATCAAATACATTCACAAGCATGCATCATCACAAGGACTTTTCAATGGCTTATAATGTGGCTGGGCTAACAAGAAAATTGGTTTTTCTGGATCACAAAATCCTTGAGTTAAGAGAATCATAACAACACAATCTTCTTATTCATTCCCAACTTTCTTTTGCCTTTGCTTTTGCATTTGCATTGAGCTTTGCTTCTTTTTCTTTTCTTTTCTTTGCATATTCTTACTTTTTAGCTATTAGCTCAATGCTTTTTCCTTTTTCATGTTTCCCCAATAACCCCAAACTTGAACATTTAACAATACCACACAAGATCTTCTACTTAACTCAAGGTAAAGATTTTCAATCAAGGGTGTTCAGTGTATATTTAAGGCTAAGGGTTCAAAGGATAGAACACAACGTGTTCTCTTTTAGAAGGCTAACTTTATGAATTTGGCCAATAAAAAGGGTTTCAAAAACACAGCCTTTGATCATATGATGCAAAACAAGCAATTGATTCAATCATAGAAAACCTGGGCAAAGTCATTCATGCTTTCAAAGTAATAGCATTCAACAATAACAACTCTGGAGCTCAAAACCTCACATATAAGCTCATTCACATTTGACATACACATCCTGCTTAATTTCACAATCACAATCATGATACCCTGCATTTGTTCACAAAGCTTGTGAATCACCTGTATAAGCATTTTAATGTGCACATCATCTCAAGATTAATCAATCAATAAGCATCATTCAATCATTACTTATCACACAATCACAGTTAATAGCAAACCATCATAAGGAACCAGGTGTTCAATAGAGTACATCAAACCCTAATCTAAAAACAAAAACAAATAAGTTCAGAAAACTTAAACCACAAAAGCATAATCATATGATAGCATTCATCAGTAAATGCTATCTCAGCTCCTCATCAGTCTGAGCTGTCCTCTGTATCTTCCTCTTCTTCCTCATCATCATCATCATCAAACGCATCCTCCTCCTCAGCTTCATCTTCTTCCATATCTCTAGCTGAAGCTTCAGCTGCTCCAGCTCCTCCTCCATGTACTGGTTCTTCTGGCCAAGCTACTACATTATGGAATTCATCCATAGTCCACCTGTGGGCTGGAGGTGTATCATGCATCCCCACTATCATCTCAGCAGTGGCCACCTGCCCTCTGTGAATGGACTGCAACTGAGCCCCTATAAGAGACATATACATGTCCCTCATCTGGAATGGCTCTGCTTCATGTGTCTCAGCAGATGTCTGGCTCTGTGCTAGCCCTCTCTCTCTACGAGCACGGCGTGGTGGAACTGGCTGAGCTGCATCCTCACCTCCACAGTACTGTCTATAATAAGCCTCATCAATAGCTTTTCTTGGCCTCTCAAATGGTGGAACAGAAGTATCCACCCCAGCTAGCTTGCAAAGGTGAGTAATCAAGGAGGGATGTCCTAATGGTGCTTTGTTGTTTGAGGTGTTGGCGCACATACTAATTTCATCAGCTATCACCTGCCCAATATTAACATTTAAGCTTCTGATAGCACAGTAGATGAATAGTGCCCTGCTGAGAGTAATATCTGACACATGTGAACATGGCTGAATGTTGGCATGAGAAAACGCCATCCAATACTTTGCAAGAGGAGTCAAATCTGTCCTCCTAATGTTAACCACTGAGCCAGATCTATTCCTTTGGAAGTGTCCTCCAGGTATACACAATACTCTCTCCACATCCTCATAATCAGCACCTTCCTCCATGCTAAGAGCAAACTGACATTGCTCACCAGCCCACACAGTATCCAGGAAATTGTTGATAGAATCAGGATCATACCTGATAGCATGGCCTCTGACATAGCCCAAATAATTCTCAGCTGGATAATCACCAATCTTCTTTGCATTGGTGTAGAATTCCTTCACCACAGCTATGTTGGCAGGTGCAGGATAGGTGGCTAACTTTCCCCACTCATTCCCTAACACTTGCTCTCCAAATTGAGGAGCAAAGTTAGGTATCATTCCAACCTTTCTCTCCATCAGAAGTCTCCTGTCCTGAACCACCCTAAAGTGCTTCTCATGTTTCCTAGAGAGGAACCTGCTAGAGTGGGGTTGCTCTGGTTCCTTTTCCTTTCTCTTGGTTGCCATGGTTTTCAATCTTTTTCCTGATGAGGATGCCATTCCTACATTCAAAACACAAGCAAAACCACAGAACATGATGTTAATCATTAGTAAAACATAGAACATAACTCCTGTCGAAGCTAAACCACCGCTGAGGGCCAGAATTTCCCCTCAGCGCCACCAGCGCCACATTCCAACACGCAAAAATCAGAAAAAACCAAATCTGGCAGAGTGCCGCTCAGCGGTAATTTACCCCTCAGCGGTAACTCTGCAGATTTTTGAAAAATCAGTTTTAAAGCTTCCCTAACTCCACCCAAATGCAATTTTCAGTTTTCCAGTTCATAATCATGCAGTTTAATCGGTTCAAACATCAAATATATCATCAAATCATGCATA
Source organism: Vigna umbellata (assembly GCF_029865625.1). Classification (NCBI taxonomy): domain Eukaryota; kingdom Viridiplantae; phylum Streptophyta; class Magnoliopsida; order Fabales; family Fabaceae; genus Vigna; species Vigna umbellata. Next base: position 635,650 of record NC_142174.1, on the reverse strand, counting down.
GAAATCAAAACCCCTAAATATTCATGCTTTGACAATCACATTCAAATTCAAGAACCCTAGAATAAACAAAATGCATTTTACTTACTTGGGTGGAGATACTAGATGCAATGAGAATGCCTTCAAACTAGAATGCTCTCTTCCAACCCCAAACTTTGATGGCACACTAGTGAAAAAGTGAGTGAAAGAGAGATTTTCTAAAGAGGGAAGAGTGAAAAGATGTGGAAAACCTAGGAGAAGGTGTGTGGAAGTGTTTGTGCAGAGAGAAGTCTGGAAATAAACCCTAAAACGCAGCTTGGGGTATAAAAATACCCTAATGGGCTCGGGTCCCGCTAAGGGGAACTAAAGCACAGTCTGCGAGAGTACCGCTCAGCGGTAAAATACCGCTCAGCGGCACTTTCGTGATGTGCTCCTCTCCTTCTTTTCTTGACCTACGTGCCTTCCCTACATGTCCCTCATAGGTTCCCTGCAATTCAATGTTAAAAATGCTTATGCAAACCCTAACTAAAATAAACAAACAAAAACAATCAATCAACTGGGTTGCCTCCCAGGTAGCGCTTGTTTAACGTCACGAGCCTGACCCAAATTCCACCAACACCCATCAGTAGGTGTTTCCAACTTACCAGCACCCATCAGTAGGTGCAAAATTTTCTCACCAACACCCATCAGTAGGTGTTACAAACCTAGCATCCTTCAGTAGATGCTTAACCACCTAGCATCCTTCAGTAGATGCTGGATCCAACAAAAATATTTACAGAATAATGTCCGCAATTTAAAAGTTACAAAACCAAATCAAAAGTTTTTAAATCCACTGGGTTGCCTCCCAGCAAGCGCTCTTTTAACGTCATTAGCTTGACCTAGTAAAGTTCAAGTTCCTTCTTCTTTTTCTTCTTCTTTCTACTGAACTTCTTTAGAAATTTGATCAAACCAGGAATCTGTTGCAGTGTCTCAATCATAGGAACTTTAATCTCCAATTTCTTGAAGATTTCCATAAAGCACTTAAATTTCTTTTCCTTCCTATTATTCTTCTTTAGATGAGGATGTGATTTTTCATGTGATTTCTTCTTCTTTCCTCTCATCTTCTTTTTCTTCCTTTTTCTCTCCCTAAATTTTCTCTTTTTCTCTTCTTTTATTTTTTTCTTCCTTTCTCTTTTTCTCCTCAACTTCTTTATTTTCACACAAATTTTCTTTCTCTCTTCTCTCTCAACCAATTCTTTTTCTTTTTCTTCATCGTTATCTTTCTCACTCAATTCTTCTTTCTCTTTTCTCTCTACCCTTTCCTCATCTCCCTCTAATGTTTCCTCATCAAGAATCTTGTCACTTTCAGTGATAATGACTTGCCCTTCCTCCTTAAGGTTAACTTCAGTATTAACATCATCATTTAATCTCTGACTAATGTAACGAAGGTGCATTTCCATTCTTTTAAATGATTCTTCAATGCTTTTCTGAGTAGAGTCGGAATTTTTCAAAAATCGTTGAAGGGTGTCCTCCAACCTATCCAAACTTCCTGATAGAAAGGGTTGTTGCTGCCATTGTTGTTGTGGTTGGTTCTCAAATTGTCCAGCAGCTTGCCAAGATTGGCTTTGATCCATACTTGAGTGATGTTCCCACCAGTGGTTGAGATTACTTTGGTAGAATTGAGTGCCCATATAGTTAAATTCTTGACCGAATTGCATTCTGCAGACATTAGGCACAAAACCCTAAAAACAATTATTAGCACAAAAAGATAAAGAAAAGAAAAAAAAAAATCAAAGGATATAATTGAAAAGATAAGAAGATAGGAAATAAAAACAGAAAAATAAAAACAGAAAAATAAAAACAGAAAAATAAAATAAAATAAAATAAAATACAAACAGAAAATAAAATAAAATAAAATAAAATCTAATCTAATCAAATAAAATAAAATCAAATCAAATAAAAACCGAAAAATAAAAAACAGAAAATAAAAATAGAAAACAGAAAAACAGAAAACAGAAAAATAAAATAAACTAAAATAAAATACAAACTGAAAAATATAAACAGAAAAATAAAATAAAAATAAAAATTCGAAATTTAAAAATAAAATAAAAAAAAATAAGTCAAAGATAATCAATAATCACACAAATTAACCAGTTAAACCATGAATCCCCGGCAACGGCGCCAAAAACTTGATGGACAAATTTGTAAGCACCAAAATATGATGTCACAAACTTGTTTCACAATCGGCAAACTACCGCTGAGCGGTGCCTTCGACTTCTCCTTTTTGCACTCTTTCTTGTCTTTTCTAATGTCCTCTCTCTTATTCTTCACTTCTTTCACCAAATTCACCTCAAAACCTGCACAAGAACACTTAAATCAAGCATAAACCTGTCCAGCTCTCTTATTTCTGAAAATATAAACAAAAGGCATGATTTCAAGCTAGTTTCTAAGTCTAAAGGTTGCTTTTAGTATCAACTTTAAGCATGAAAATAACAGTTTTTCAACTGTTATCAGAGGACGAAGCGGACGAAGCGTACAAAGAGGAAGAAGTGGACGAAGTTGACGAAGTGGAGCAAAATGGACGAAGTGGGGGAAGTGGAGGAAGTGGACAAAGTGGAGGAAGTGGACGAAGTGGACGAACTTGACGAAGTGGGCGAAGTGGACGAAGCGGACGACGTGGAAGAAGTGGAGGAAGTGGAGGAAGTTTACGAAGTGGACGAAGAGGTCGAAGTGGACGAAGTGGAAGAGGTGGAGAAAGTGGAGGAAGTGGAGGAAGTGGAGGAAGTGGAGTAAGTGGAAGAATTGGACGAAGTGGGGGAAGTGGACAAGGTGGACGAAGAGGCCGAAGTGGAGGAAGTGGAGGAAGTCGACGAAGTGGAGGAAGTTTACGAAGTGGACGAAGTGGACGTAAGGTCGAAGTGGACGAAGTTGACGATGTTGACGAAGTGGGCGAAGTGGACGAAGTGGAGGAAGTGGAGGAAATGGAGGAAGTGCAGGAAGTGGAGGAAGTGGTCGAAGTGGACGAACTGGAAGAAGTGGAGGAAGTGGACGAAGTTGAGGAAGTGGACAAAGTGGAGGAAGTGGAGGAAGTGAGGAAGTTGATGAAGTGGAGGATGTGGAGGACGTGGAGGAAGTTGACGAAGTGGAGGAAGTGGAAGAAGTGGAGGAAATGGAGGAAGTGGAGAAAGTGGAGGAAGTAGAGGAAATAGAGGAAGTGGAGGAAGTAGAGGAAGTGGAGAAAGTGGAGGAAGTGGAAGAAGTGGATGAAGTGGAGGAAGTGGAGGAAGTGGAGGAAGTGGAGGAAGTGGACCAAGTGGACCAAGTGGACGAAGTGGACGGAGTGGAAGGAGTGCAGGAAGTGGAGGAAGTTGAAGAAGTGGACAAAGATGACGAAGTGGAGGATGTGTAGGGAGTGAACGAAGTGGACGAAGTGGACGAAGTGGACGAAGTTGAAGAAGTGGAGGAAGTGGAGGAAGTGGATAAAATGGAGGAAGTTGAGGATGTGGAGGAAGTGGAGGAAGATGACGAAGTTGAAGAAGTGGAAGAAGTGGACGAAGTGGAGGAAGTGGAGAAAGTAGAGGACGTGGAGAAAGTGGATGAAGTTGACGAAGTGGTAGAAGTGGACGAAGTTGAGGAAGTCGAGGAAGTGGATGAAGTGGACGAGGTGGAAGAAGTTGAGGAAGTGAAGGAAGCGGACGAAATTGACGAAGTGGAGGAAGTGGTAGAAGTGGATGAAGTTGAGGAAGTTGAGGAAGTGGAGGAAGTGGAGGAAGTGGACAAAGTGGAGGAAGTGGAGGAAGTTGACGAAGTGGACGAAGTGGAGGAAGTTGACGAAGTGGAGGAAGTTGACGAAGTGGAGGATGTGGAGGAAGTGGAGGAAGTGGAGGAAGTTGAGGAAGTGGACGAAGAGGTCAAAATGGATGAAGTGGACCAAGTTGACGACGTGGACGAAGTGGGCGAAGTAGAGGAAGTAGAGCAAATGGAGGAAGTTGAAGAAGTGGACGAAGTGGACGAACTGGATGAAGTGGACGAAGAGGTCGAAGTGGATGAAGTGGACGAATTGGACGAAGTTGACGAAGTGGACGAAGTGGAGGAAGTTGACGAAGTGAATTAAGTTGACGAGGTGGAAGAAGTTGAGGAAGTGGAGGAAATGGACGAAGTGGAAGTTGTGGAGGAACTGGAGGAGGGTTAAGAAGTGGACGAAGATGTTGAATTGGACGTAGTGAAGGAAGTGGAGGAAGTGGAGGAAGTGTAGGAAGTCGAGGAAGTGGAGGAAGTTGACGAAGTGGACGAAGAGAACGGAGTGGAAGGAGTGGAGGAAGTGGAGGAAGTGGAGGAAGTTGAAGAAGTGGAAAAAGATGACGAAGTGGACATAGTGGAGGAAGTGGACGAAGTGGAGGAAGTGTAGGAAGTGAACGAAGTGGACGAAGTGGACGAAGTGGAGGAAGTCGACAAAGTTGACGAAGTGGAGGAAGTGGACGAAGTTGACGAAGTGGACGAAGTGGACGAAGTTGACATAGTGGACGAAGTGGACGAAGTGGACGAAGGGGACGAAGTGGACGAAGTAGACGAAGTGGAACAAGTTGAGGAAATGGAGGAAGTGGAGGAAGTGGACGATGTTGAAAAAGTGGAGGAAGTGGAGGAAGTGGAGGAAGTGGAGGAAGTGGAGGAAATGGAGGAAGTGGAGGAAGTGGAGGAAGTGGAGGAAGATGACGAAGTTGAAGAAGTGGAAGAAGTGGACGAAGTGGAGGAAGTGGATGAAGTTGACGAAGTGGACGAAGTGGTAGAAGTGGAGGAAGTGGATGAAGTTGACGAAGTAGACGAAGTGGTAGAAGTGGAGGAACTGGAGGAAGTTGAAGAAGTGGACAAAGTTGACGAGGTGGAAGAAGTGGAGGAAGTGAAGGAAGTGGTAGAAGTGGACGAAGTGGAGGAAGTCAAGGATGTGGAGGAAGTTGACGATGTGGAGGAAGTGGAGGAAGTGGAGGAAGTCGAGCAAGTGGAGGAAGTTGACGAAGTGGAGGAACTTGACGAAGTGGAGCAGGTGGACGAAGTGGAGGAAGTGGAGGAAGTGGATGAAGTGGAGGAAATTGATGAAGTGGACGAAGTGGAGGAAATGGATGAAGTTGAGGAATAGGATGAAGTGGGCGAAGTAGAAGAAGTGGAGGAAGTGGAGGAAGTGGAGGATGTGGAGGAAGTTGACGAAGTGGAGGAAGTCGAAGAAGTGGAGGAAGTTGATGAAGTGGAGGAAGTGGACGAAGAGGTCGAAGTGGACGAAGTTGACGAAGTGGGCGAAGAGGACGAAGTGGACGAAGCGTACAAAGTGGAAGAAGGGGACGAAGTTGACGAAGTGGAGGAAATGGACGAAGTGGGGGAAGTGGAGGAAGTGGACGAAGTGAAGGAAGTGGAGGAAGTGGACGAAGTGGATGAAATGGAGGAAATTGACGACGTGGACGAAGTGGAGGAAGTGGAGGAAGTTGAGGAAGAGGACAAAGTGGAGGAAGTGGAAGAAGTGGAGGAAGTGGAGGAAGTGGAAGAAGTTGAAGAAGTGGACGAAGTGGAGGTAGTGGAAGAAGTGGAGGAAGTTGACGAAATGGAGGAAGTGGAGGAAGTTGACGAGGTGGAAGAAGTGGACGATGGGGACGAAGTGCAGGAAATTGAGGAAGTGGACGAAGTGGACGAAGTTGACGAAATGGGGGAAGTGGACGAAGCGGACGAAGTGGAAGAAGTGGTGGAAGTGGAGGAAGTTTACGAAGTGGACGAAGAGGTCGAAGTGGAAGAGGTGGAGAAAGTGGAGGAAGTGGAGGAAGTGGAGTAAGTGGAGGAAGTGGAGGAAGTGGGGGAAGTTGACGAAGTGGACGAAGAGGCCGAAGTGGAGGAAGTGGAGGAAGTCGAGGAAGTGGAGGAAGTTTACGAAGTGGACGAAGTGAACGTAGAGGTCGAAGTGGACGAAGTTGACGATGTTGACGAAGTGGGCGAAGTGGGCGAAGTGGACGAAGTGGAGGAAGTGGAGGAAGTGGAGGAAATGGAGGAAGTGGAGGAAGTGGTCGAAGTGGACGAACTGGAAGAAGTGGACGAAGTTGAGGAAGTGGACAAAGTGGAGGAAGTGGAGGAAGTGAGGAAGTTGAGGAAGTGGAGGATGTGGAGGAAGTTGACGAAGTGGAGGAAGTGGAGGAAGTTGACGAAGTGGAGGATGTGGAGGAAGTGGAGGAAATGGAGGAAGTTGAGGAAGCGGAGGAAGTTGACGAAGTGGAGGATGTGGAGGAAGTGGAGGAAACGGAGGAAGTTGAGGAAGTTGAGGAAGTGGATGAAGTGGACGAGGTGGAAGAAGTTGAGGAAGTGAAGGAAGCGGACGAAATTGACGAAGTGGAGGAAGTGGTAGAAGTGGATGAAGTTGAGGAAGTGGAGGAAGTGGACGAAGTGGAGGAAGTGGACAAAGTGGAGGAAGTGGAGGAAGTTGACGAAGTGGACGAAGTGGAGGAAGTTGACGAAGTGGAGGAAGTTGACGAAGTGGAGGATGTGGAGGAAGTAGAGGAAGTGGAGGAAGTTGAGGAAGTGGACAAAGAGGTCAAAATGGATGAAGTGGACCAAGTTGACCACGTGGACGAAGTGGGCGAAGTAGAGGAAGTGGAGCAAATGGAGGAAGTTGAAGAAGTGGACGAAGTGGACGAACTGGATGAAGTGGACGAAGAGGTCGAAGTGGATGAAGTGGACGAATTGGACGAAGTTGACGAAGTGGACGAAGTGGAGGAAGTTGACGAAGTGAATTAAGTTGACGAGGTGGAAGAAGTTGAGGAAGTGGAGGAAATGGACGAAGTGGAAGTTGTGGAGGAAGTAGAGGAAGGCTAAGAAGTGGACGAAGATGTTGAAGTGGACGTAGTGAAGGAAGTGAAGGAAGTGGAGGAAGTGGAGGAAGTGTAGGAAGTCGAGGAAATGGAGGAAGTTGACGAAGTGGACAAAGAGAACGGAGTGGAAGGAGTGGAGGAAGTGGAGGAAGTGGAGGAAGTTGAAGAAGTGGAAAAAGATGACGAAGTGGACGTAGTGGAGGAAGTGGAGGAAGTGGAGGAAGTGTAGGAAGTGAACGAAGTGGACAAAGTGGACGAAGTGGAGGAAGTCGACGAAGTTGACGAAGTGGAGGAAGTGGACGAAGGGGACGAAGTGGACGAAGTAGACGAAGTGGAAGAAGTTGAGGAAGTGGAGGAAGTGGAGGAAGTGGACGATGTTGAAAAAGTGGAGGAAGTGGAGGAAGTGGAGGAAGTGGAGGAAATGGAGGAAGTGGAGGAAGTGGAGGAAGCGGAGGAAGTGGAGGAAGTGGAGGAAGATGACGAAGTTGAAGAAGTGGAAGAAGTGGACGAAGTGGAGGAAGTGGATGAAGTGGACGAAGTGGTAGAAGTGGAGGAAGTGGAGGATGTTGAAGAAGTGGACAAAGTTGACGAGGTGGAAGAAGTGGAGGAAGTGAAGGAAGCTGACGGAGTTGACGAAATGGAGGAAGTGGTAGAAGTGGACGAAGTGGAGGAAGTCGAGGATGTGGAGGAAGTTGACGATGTGGAGGAAGTGGAGGAAGTGGAGGAAGTGGAGGAAGTCGAGCAAGTGGAGGAAGTTGACGAAGTGGAGGAACTTGACGAAGTGGAGCAGGTGGACGAAGTGGAGGAAGTGGAGGAAGTTGACGAGGTGGAAGAAGTGGACGATGGGGACGAAGTGCAGGAAATTGAGGAAATGGACGAAGTGGACGAACTTGATGAAGTTGACGAAATGGGCGAAGTGGACGAAGCGGACGAAGTGGAAGAAGTGGAGGAAGTGGAGGAAGTTTACGAAGTGGACGAAGAGGTCGAAGTGGAAGAGGTGGAGAAAGTGGAGGAAGTGGAGGAAGTGGAGTAAGTGGAGGAAGTGGACGAAGTGGGGGAAGTTGACGAAGTGTACGAAGTGGACGAAGAGGCCGAAGTGGAGGAAGTGGAGGAAGTCGACAAAGTGGAGGAAGTTTACGAAGTGGACGAAGTGGACGTAGAGGTCGAAGTGGACGAAGTTGACGATGTTGACGAAGTGGGCGAAGTGGACGAAGTGGAGGAAGTGGAGGAAATGGAGGAAGTGGAGGAAGTGGTCGAAGTGGACGAACTGGAAGAAGTGGACGAAGTTGAGGAATTGGACAAAGTGGAGGAAGTGGGGGAAGTGAGGAAGTTGAGGAAGTGGAGGATGTGGAGGAAGTTGACGAAGTGGAGGAAGTGGAGGAAGTTGACGAAGTGGAGGATGTGGAGGAAGTGGAGGAAATGGAGGAAGTTGAGGAAGCAGAGGAAGTTGACGAAGTGGAGGATGTGGAGGAAGTGGAGGAAATGGAGGAAGTTTAGGAAGCAGAGGAAGTTGACGAAGTGGACGATGGGGACGAAGGGGACGAAGTGGAGGAAGTGGACGAAGTTGACGAAATTGACGAAGTGGAGGAAGTGGAGGAAGTGGACGAAGTTGAGGAAGTGGACGAACAGGACAAAGTGGAGAAAGTGGATGAAGTGGAGGAAATTGACGAAGTGGACGAAGTTGAGGAAGTGGAGGAAGTGCACGATGGGGACGAAGTGGAGCATGTCGAGGAACTGGTGGAAGAGGACGAAGTGGATGAAGTGGTCGTGATGGAAGCAACCTCCACGTTCAAGTTTAGAGCGACTCCTTGGACAGAATGACGCAGCGGAATTAAGAATGGTTTGAAGGAGTTGGCGCATGCAAGGTGTTTGTCAGAATGCGTGACAGTGTTTGGATGTGTGTGAGAGGTAGATTTCTAACTCAGATGGCCTTCCAACGGGGAAGGAAGCTAGAGGATAAGTGTGCTAAAGTGGCACAATGCAAAGAACTTGAAGAAGTAGTGGCTGGAAACAATCCAACAGCATTTCACTATATCAATTCAAGTTGAATTTACAATGGATGAGCTCTCTTTTTATAGGCAAAGATGAGCTTTGGAAGTGTGCTATGAAAGCTATCTTAGTCTACAAATGTAAAACGTGCAGACTCCAAGTGCAGCAGCTGTTTCCAATCCATGTGCTCCATATGTTTCTAATGGAAAAGGTGCTAAATGAAGGAAGTCACCCGGTTGCTTGTGTTTCACGTTTTGCACATGTAAAATGTGTAAAATGTGTTTCTTTCATGGCTAATTAATGATGAGCAGCAACAAAGCTTCTTGGCATCAGCAGCATAGATTCCAAGTCTTTATTATTTGGCCTACAAAACAAGGTAAAGATATTTAGTTAAAGAAGAACAAGCTAAGACTTAGAAAGAAAAGATTAAGTCCTTTATTCAACTTCCCTTTCTTGGTCTTAGAATGAAGTTGATACTTCTTTGGATGGGAAGTCCCTAAAGGGGTTGCCATCATTCCCTCCCTCTTTAAAAACGATTTGTCCTCAAATTGGGAAGAAAGAAAGAAGCACAACTTTGGTTTTTGTGTTCCTCCTGGGTCAAAAATATATCTACAAAAAATAGCAACAATTAGTATGAAGATAAGAATGTATGCAAAGATAAGAAGATAAAATGAAGGCCTTTTGACAAAAAATTTATTAGAAGTCTTGGCCTTTAATAATTTTTTGTATGCACTTTGTTTTGAACATTCCCCATGATAAAATGAAGAAACAAAGTGATGTTTTTGAGAAGAAGAGTCAAGGTATTTACATTTTAAAGAAGAAGTTAACAACATGCATACCTTTGTCTCCTTCTTATTTTCTTGATAAGGTTGCTTGTCCAACCTATTTTCTTGTTTTCTTTCTTTTTCAATTTTTTCTTTGATTTTTTTCTCATCCTCTTTCACTTGTTCAGGTATAAGAGGAATCAATGTGATTTTATTTCCTTTGTGGAGGAAAGTTATTTTGTTGGTATAGCCATCATGAGTGGAATTATGATCAAATTGCCATGGCCTACCAAGTAATACATGCCCAACATCCATTGGAACAACATCACATAAAACATTTTCTTCATAGTTTCCGATGGATATTGGTATGTTTACTTGTGTGTTCACAACTATTTCTTCATCCTCTGTTATCCACTGAAGCTTATAAGGCTTGGGATGAGAAATAGTAGGTAAAGCCAATTTGCTCACCACTCTAGAACTACAACAATTGCAAGAGGAACCACTATCCACAATTAATGAACAAGTGTTTTCAAATATTTTGCATCTTGTTCTGAATAGGTTTTCCCTTTGTGATTGTTCTAGTTCATTGGTTTGACTTCCAAGAAGTCGTCTTACCAATAATAACTCACCTTCACAAGGTAAGGCTTCTTCCTCAGATATAGAAGTATCTGAGTCACTAGAAGAATCGTCATTTTGACTTTGATGATCTAAGAGATAAGTAGACCGTTTGTGAGGACACTCAGAAGAATAATGTCCTCTCTCTCCACACTTAAAGCATCTGGTCTCTCTACCCCTTGTTTCTTTTGAAGATTCTTTGTGAAAGGTATTTCTTTCTCGCTCTCTCTTTTTCTTTACCTCTCACTCTCTCTTTTTCTTTTTCTTTTTCTTGAGGTTTTTCATACCTCTTTGGACTACCCTCCATCTTAGGATTTGTCCTATACTCGGATGTGGTAGGATAGTTCCTTTTAGTGGAAGCTTTTCTTCTAATTTGTTCTTCCACTCTCACACATAGCTGCACAAAATCATTGAGATCTAAATAAGGTAAAAGTTCTACCTTATCTCTGATCTCATAGTTAAGACCGCTTTGGAACCTAGCTATGGTGAATCTCTCTTCCTCTTTGATTCCAACTCTTAACATGAGTAATTCCAACTTTTGTCTATATTCTTCAACACTCATGTTTCTTTGTTGAAGTCTATGGAGCTTGTCCATGACCTCTCTGGCATAATAGGCTGGAATATGCCTCCGATGCAAGGCTGCCTTTAACTCATTCCAGTATTGGATGGTATAGTCGCCATGCATCTTTTGATCTCTAATGATGGAGGTCCACCAATAGAGGGTTGCTCCTTGAAAAGTCAAGGTGGCTAAGGTCACTCTCCTCCTATCATCTATGTGGTAACATTCAAAAATTTGTTCAACCTTCATCTCCCACTCAAAATATTCTTCCACATTGTCTCTGCCATAGAAGGGGGGAAGGTCAAGTTTGGGTTCCACATGATGGTTCCTATGATGGTGTTGTCTCCTAGGAGGGTGTTGATTGTGATTAAAAGGATGAAAACTATTGTGATCACTATGTTGGGAATGATCACCATTATCATGGTGTTGCCTATGAGAGTGTTCCTCGTCATTTTGTCCTCTCTGATTGCGAGTGAGGTTTGCAACCATCTGTCTGAGTTCATTTAACTCAGCTTTAGTTCGATTAAGTTCCTCTCTCAATTCCATATTTTCCTCATCATGATGAAAGGTGCCTTGAATACTAGAGTTACTCATACTTGTGAAGTAGATAAAAGATTTTCAAAAGAGTTTTGAAAAGCTTCACAAGTGTTGAGTCAACACACTTTTCAAAGATTTGTTTTTGTATTTTTGGTGAAATGACTTCTACATAGATTCTAAAGGTAAAGAAACCGAATAGCTCCCAGGAAGGAGAGGTGAGTCTCAATGGACAAGCTTAAGAACCTTGTCCTTCCTTAGCCAGAGGTTCTCCTATTTCTTACCCAAGTTTCAATGGAGAAGTCTTTCAAAAAACAGTTAGAATGCAACAATGAGATGCGCCTAGAAACCAAAAGAAGGTTTATCTATATGAGCGCGCACCTAGATATCACGAAGACTTAAAACAAAAATATCAACAAGCAAAAAAAATTTTAAAGAAAGATGATAATGAAATGAAAGAGTGAGACACGGTCCTAAGTGAAAGTGCAAGTGACACTTGGAGCCATTTGACACACTTTCACACTAAGAAGTGGAAACTAAACTATTACAATGTTTGTTTGTGCACTTGAAATTGCTTGAAAAGCATTTTTCCAAGTCACTTTGAGTTGAAAATGAACACAAAATGGAAAGAAATTACAAAGGTTCCATGATACCAAGCCAAATTTACAATGCAATGTTGGTACAATGAAATAAAGCCAAGTGTGGCTGCTAGTTCAGATTGGTTGAAGACCAAAGGTGATGTGTTTTTGCTGCTGAAATGGTTGCTGGACCAGCAATGTTAAAGTGCTCTTGGAGTTCAAGCTTGAAGCCCTTTTAACACCTCATCCACTTCCTAAGATGCTACCCCCTTGGAGCAAGGAACCTGAGGTAGAAACACTGCACCAAAACGTCACAACACCAAACCAGTCAACAAACAAACTAGCTGTTGCACTAGTTTTAATTTTCGCAGACCAGTTTTTTGGCACAAAATAGAAGCCAAACAAGTTGAATTCAAGTGAATTTAAGCTTGGAATAACAGAAGGGACACAAAAGGAACCTAGGAGAGGCACTAGCACAGATTAAACAAGCAAGAGAAGACTCAAAATAGTGATGAAATTGTGTGCTTCGAAACTGTTTGATAAAATTCAAAACTGTTTGATGAAATGCCACAAAGAATAACAGATTTTGTGTTTTCTGGTTTTTGACCTTTCAAATCTGGATTGCAGGGGTTATGTGCTTTTTGATGCTTTGAATTCACTTGTATAATGATTCAAAAATGGTTGGAACAGAATCCCCTAGCTTTTGCCAATCCAAATTTCAAATTGAAACTTTTTAAGTATAGAAAACAGCAAATAAATGCATACTGCACCAAACATATGGCTGAAAATTGGTGGTTTAAGTGTCAAAATTGATTAGCACTGGTGCAAAGGCTTAAGTGAGACATCAAACAAGTGTATATCATCATTGTGAATATGTTTAAATTCTAAAACAGCAAAGAAACATTCTGCATCCGAAAATGAATGGTCCACTTCCAATTTTAAGAAAAATTGATGGTTTAAATGGTGATTTGGCACATTGGCTGGAAAATGACCAAATGAACAGTATGCAGAAGTTTTAAATGGTCAAATAAACTTGCACAAATGGTTAAACTGTTCAGAGACAACCAAATGCTTCAAATCACAGATTGAGTTGCAAATTATGCAGCATTTTGAAGCAAAAACTGGACCAGATTTAATAACACAACAGAAGCAAAGCTGGCTGGTTCAATCACAGCAGGAGAAAGTCCTAACTTACTAGATCTAACTGCAGAATATCAGCTAGAAGAATTTTAACACCTAAGACACATCAAAGACATCAATCACGGTGAAAAAGATTGAATGAAAACTGTGACAGCACTTGAAACCAGATTTCTGAGGAACTCAACTATGCTTATTGCATTGTAGTGATTAATATTGGTTGGCACTGCTTAGAACATGTTTCACATCATCAAATAAACTTGTTCAAAGCTTAAGAACAGCAAAATGTGCACTGGAACAGTTTTTGGATATTGCACCAGTTTTGAAAATTATGTGCAGACTTTGAAAATCAGAAACAATTTTCTTTTTGCAATGCTATAGCTCATATGATCAGGCTAGACATTGTCTCACTGCCTTATATGATCAATAGATGACTACATATGCATCAAACCTCATATTAAAATGCCAAATGAAAGCTGGAATAGATTTAAACCAATGTAACAGTAAAACACGGCAACACTTGTGCACAATACTGGACAAAACTGGAGAATGAATTTGAAAGCTGGAATGAACTGACACAAACAATTTTCACCATTTAAAATGATCAACAAAAACTAAGGAAAAGTGAAAACACAACTACAGCAATCACAGACACGAATTAAGACAAACAAAATTGAAAGAAAAAAAAATCAAAAATAGCGTGACAGCAGAACAGCACATGACAGAATTGGAAATTTGCAAAGTAGAGAAGCTTATCTCTTGAAGACAAGCGTGGACGTGCTGGCTCTGACTACCAAATGATGGAAGCAGCCTCCACGTTCAAGTCTGGAGCGACTCCTTGGACAGAATGACGCAGCGGAATGAAGAATTGTTTGAAGGAGTTGGCGCATGCAAGGTGTTTGTCAGAATGCGTGACAGTGTTTGGATGTGTGTGAGAGGTAGATTTCTAACTCAGATGGCCTTCCAACGGGGAAGGAAGCTAGAGGATAAGTGAGCTAAAGTGGCACAATGCAAAGAACTTGAAGAAGTAGTGGCTGGAAACAATCCAACAACATTTCACTATATCAATTCAAGTTGAATTTACAATGGATGAGCTCTCTTTTTATAGGCAAAGATGAGCTTTGGAAGTGTGCAAGCTATCTTAGTCTACAAATGTAAAACGTGCAGACTCTAAGTGCAGCAGCTGTTTCCAATCCATGTGCTCCATATGTTTCTCATGGAAAAGGTGCTAAATGAAGGAAGTCACCCGGTTGCTTGTGTTTCACGTTTTGCACATGTAAAATGTGTAAAATGTGTTTCTTTCATGGCTAATTAATGATGAGCAGCAACAAAGCTTCTTGGCAGCAGCAGCATAGATTCCAAGTCTTTATTATTTGGCCTACAAAACAAGGTAAAGATATTTAGTTAAAGAAGAACAAGCTAAGACTTAGAAAGAAAAGATTAAGTCCTTTATTCAACTTCCCTTTCTTGGTCTTAGAATGAAGTTGATACTTCTTTGGATGGGAAGTCCCTAAAGGGGTTACCATCAGGTCGAAATGGACGAAGTGGACGAAGTGGACGAAATGGACGAAGCGGAGGAAATGGAAGAAGCGGACGAAGTTGACGAAGTGGACGAAGCGGACGAAGTTGACGAAGTGGACGAAGCGGACGAAGTTGACGAAGTGGAGGAAGTGGATGAGGTGGAGGAAGTGAAGGAACTGGAGGAAGTGGAGCAAGTGAAGGAAGTTGACGAAGTGGAGGAAGTGGAGGATGTGGAGGAAGTGGAAGAAGTGGAGGAAGTGGAGGGGGTGGTCGAAGTGGACGAACTGGAAGAAGTGAAGGAAATGGTGAAATTTGAGGAAGTTGAGGAAGTGGACAGAGTGGAGGAAGTAGAAGAAGTGGACGAAGTGGACGACGTTGACGAAGTGGACGAAGTGGAGGAAGTAGAGGAAGTGGAGGAAGTTGACGAAGTGGACGAAGTGGACTAAGTGGACGAAGGGAACAAAGTGGAGGAAGTGGAGCAAGTGGAGGAAGAGAACGAACTGGACGAAGTGGAGGAAATGGAGGAAATGGAGGAAGTGGAGAAGTGGACGAAGTGGATGAAGTGGATGAAGTGGAGGAAGTTGACGAAGAGGACGAAGCGAACGAAGAAGACGAAGTGGAGGAAGAGGAGGAAGAGGAGGAAGAGGACGAAGTGGACGAAGCGGAAGAAGTGGACAAAGTGGTGGAACTGGAGGAAGCTGACAAAGTGGACGAAGTGGACGAAGTTGAGGAAGAGGACGAAGTGCACGAAGTGGAAAAAGTGGAGGAAGTTGACGAAGTGGACGAAGTGGAGGAGGTGGACGAAGTGGAGGAAATGGAGGAAGTGGAGGAAGTGGAGGAAGTGGACGAAGTGGAGGAAGAGGACGAAGTGGACGAAGTAGACCAAGTAGACGGAGTGGACGGAGTGGAAGGGGTGGAGGTAGTGCAGGAAGTGGAGGAAGTTGAAGAAGTGGACAAAGATGACGAAGTGGACGTAGTGGAGGAAGTGGACGAAGTGGAGGAAGTGTAGGAAGTAAACGAAGTGGACGAAGGGGACGAAGTTGACGAAGTGGAGGAAGTGGACGAAGTTGACGAAGTATAGGAAGTGGAGGAAGTGGAGGAAGTGGAGGAAGATGACGAAGTTGAAGAAGTGGAAGAAGTGGACGAAGTGTAGGAAGTGGACAAAGTAGAGGACGTGGACGAAGTGGATGAAGTTGACGAAGTGGTAGAAGTGGAAGAAGTGGACGAAGTTGAAGAAGTGGACGAAGTTGACGAGGTGGAAGAAGTCGAGGAAGTGAAGGAAGCGGACGGAGTTGACGAAGTGGAGGAAGTGGTAGAAGTGGACGAAGTGGAAGAAGTGGACGACGTGGAGGAAGTCGACGAAGTGGAGGGAAGTTTACGAAGTGGACGAAGTTGACGATGTTGACGAAGTGGGGGAAGTCGAGGAAGTCGAGGAAGTGGAGGAAGTAGACGAAGTGGAGGAAGTGGTCGAAGTGGACGAACTTGAAGAAGTGGACGAACTTGAAGAAGTGGACGAAGTGGACGAAGTTGAGGAAGTGGACAAAGTGGAGGAAGTGGAGGAAGTGAGGAAGTTGAGGAAGTGGAGGATAAGGAGGAAGTTGAGGAAGTGGAGGAAGTTGACGAAGTGGAGGAAGTGGAGGAAGTGGAGGAAGTTGAGGAAGCGGAGGAAGTTGACGAAGTGGACGAAGTTGACGATGGGACGAAGGGGACGAAAAGAGGAAGTGGAGGAAGTGGAGGAAGTGGACGAAGTTGACGAAATTGACGAAGTGGACGAAGTGGACGAAGAGGACAAAGTGGAGAAAGTGGATGAAGTGGAGGAAATTGACGAAGTGGACGAAGTTGAGGAAGTGGAGGAAGTGCACGATGGGGACGCAGTGGAAGAAGTGGAGGAAGTGGATGAGGTGGAGGCAGTTCACGAAGTGGAGGAAGTTGACGAAGTGGAGGAAGTGGAGGAAGTGGATGAGGTGGAGGAAGTGAAGGAAGTGGAGGAAGTGGACGAAGTGGAGGAAGTGGACGAAGTGGAGCAAGTGAAGGAAGTTGACGAAGTGGAGAAAGTGGAGGAACTGGTCGAAGTGGACGACCTGGAAGAAGTGAAGGAAGTGAAGAAAGTTGAGGAAGTTGAGGAAATGGACAAACTTGAGGAAGTAGAAGAAGTGGAGGAAGTGGAGGAAGTTGACGAAGTGGACGAAATGGAGGAAGTAGAGGAAGTGGAGGAAGTTGACGAAGTGGACGAAGTGGACGAAGGGGACAAAGTGGAGTAAGTGGAGGAAGAGAACGAAGTGGACGAAGTGGAGGAAATGGAGGAAATGGAGTAAGTGGACGAAGTGGATGAAGCAGAGGAAGTGGAGGAAGTTGAGGAAGAGGACGAAGCAGACGAAGAAGACAAAGTGGAGGAAGAGGATGAAGAGGAGGAAGAGGACGAAGTGGACAAAGCGGAAGAAGTGGACGAAGTTTACGAAGTGGACGAAGTGGAGGAGGTGGACGAAGTGGAGGAAATGGAGGAAGTGGACAAAGTTAACGAAATGGAGGACGTTGACGAAGTGGAAGAAGTGGAGGAAGTTGACGAAGTAGACGAAGTGGACGAGGGGGACAAAGTGGAGGAAGTGGAGCAAGTGGAGGAAGAGACCGAAGTGGACAAAGTGGAGGAAATGGAGGAAGTGGACGAAGTGGACGAAGTGGATGAAGCAGAGGAAATGGAGGAAGTTGAGGAAGAGGACGAAGTGGACAAAGTGGAAAAAGTGGACGAAGTTGAC
The DNA here is from genome assembly GCF_029865625.1 of Vigna umbellata. Classification (NCBI taxonomy): domain Eukaryota; kingdom Viridiplantae; phylum Streptophyta; class Magnoliopsida; order Fabales; family Fabaceae; genus Vigna; species Vigna umbellata. The sequence goes on along the minus strand of NC_142174.1, from coordinate 618,403 downwards.
GAAGTGGAGGAAGAGGAGGAAGTGGAGGAAGTGGTCGAAGTGGACGAACTTGAAGAAGTGGAGGAAGTGGACGAAGTTGAGGAAGTGGAGGAAGTGGACGAAGTTGACGAAATTGACGAAGTGGAGAAGTGGAGGAAGTTGACGAAGTTGACGAAGTGGACGAAGACGACAAAGTGGAGAAAGTGGATGAAGTGGAGGAAATTGACGTAGTGGACGAAGTTGAGGAAGTGGAGGAAGTGCACGATGGGGACGAAGTGGAGGAAGTCGAGGAACTGGAGGAAGAGGACGAAGTGGATGAAGTGGACGAAGTGGACGAAGTTGACGAAGTGGAGAAGCGGAGGAAGTTGACAAAGTGGAGGAAGTGGAGGAAGTGGATGAGGTGGAGGAAGTGAAGGAAGTGGACGAAGTGGAGGAAGTGGACGAAGTGGAGCAAGTGAAGGAAGTTGACGAAGTGGAGGAAGTGGAGGATGTGGAGGAAGTGGAAGAAGTGGAGGAAGTGGAGGAAGTGGTCGAAGTGGACAAACTGGAAGAAGTGAAGGAAGTGGAGAAAGTTGAGGAAGTTGAGGAAGTGGACAGAGTGGAGGAAGTAGAAGAAGTGGAGGAAGTTGACGAAGTGGACGAAGTGGAGGAAGTTGACGAAGTGGACGAACTGGACGAAGGGGGACAAAGTGGAGGAAGTGGAGCAAGTGGAGGAAGATAACGAAGTGGACAAAGGGAGGAAATGGAGGAAGTGGAGGAACTGGACGAAGTGGTGGAAGTGGAGGAAGGTGACGAAGTGGACAAAGTTGAGGAAGAGGACGAAGTGGAGGAAGTGTAGGAAGTGGACGAAGTGGACGAAGTTAACGAAGTGGACGAAGTGGACGAAGTTAACGAAGTGGAGGAAGTGGAGGAAGTGGAGGAAGTTGACGAAGTAGAGGAAGTGAACGAAGTGGACGAAAGGGACGAAGTGGAGGAAGTGGACGAAGTTGAAGAAGTGGACGAAGTGGAGGAAGTGGAGGAGATGGAGGAGGTGGAGGAAGTGGACGAAGATGACGAAGTTGAAGAATTGGAAGAAGTGGACGAAGTGGACGAAGTGTAGGAAGTGGACAAAGTAGAGGACGTGGACGAAGTGGATGAAGTTGACGAAGTGGTAGAAGTGGAAGAAGTGGAGGAAGTAGAACAGGTGGACGAAGATGACCAGGTGGAAGAAGTAGAGGAAGTGAAGGAAGCGGACGGAGTTGACGAAGTGGAGGAAGTGGTAGAAGTGGACGAAGTGGAGAAAGTCGAGGAAGTGGACGAAGTGGAGGAAGTGGACAAAGTGGTTGAAGTGGAGGAAGTTGACGAAGTGGACGAAGGGGACAAGGTGGAGGAAGTTGAGGAAGTGGAGCAAGTCGAGGAAGAGGACGAAGTGGAGGAAATGGAGGAAGTCGAGGAAGAGGACGAAGTGGAAGAAGTAGGGGAAGTTAACGAAGCGGACGAAGAAGACGAAGTGGAGGAAGAGGACGAACTGGACGAAGCGGAAGAAGTGGACGAAGTTCAGGAAGTTGACGAAGTTGACATAGTGGACCAAGTGGACCAAGTGGACGAAGTGGGCGAAGACGACGAAGTGGGCGAAGAGGACGAAGTGGGCGAAGTGGACGAAGTGGGCGAAGTGGACCAAGTGGACGAAGTGGGCGAAGTGGTCGAAGTGGCCGAGGTGGACGAAGTGGACGAAGCGGACGAAATGGAAGAAGTGGATGATGTTGACGAAGTAGAGGAAGCGACGAAGTTGAAGACGTGGAGGAAGTGGAGGAAGTGGAGGAAGTGGGCGAAGTGGGCGAAGTGGGCGAAGTGGGCGAAGTGGGCGAAGTGGACGAAGTGGACGAAGCGGACGAAATGGAAGAAGTGGACGATGTTGACGAAGTAGAGGAAGAGGACGAAGTGGGCGAAGTGGACCAAGTGGACTAAGTGGGCGAAGTGGACCAAGTGGTTGAAGTGGTCGAAGTGGGCGAAGTGGACGAAGCGGACGAAATGGAAGAAGTGGACGATGTTGACGAAGTAGAGGAAGCGGACGAAGTTGACGACGTGGAGGAAGTGGACGAAGTGGACGAAGTAGAGGAAGCGGACGAAGCGGACGAAATGGAAGAAGTGGACGATGTTGACGAAGTAGAGGAAGCGGACGAAGTTGACGACGTGGAGAAAGTGGATGAAGTGGAGGAAGTGGAGGTAGTGGATGAGGTGGAGGAAGGGGAGGAAGTGGAGGAAGTGGACAAAGTGGAGCAGGTGAAGGAAGTGGACGAAGTTGAAGAAGTGAAGGAAGTGGAGGTGTGGAGAAAGTGGAAGAAGTTGATACACGGGGACCAAGGCCAATTAGTTTAGTATAGTATTCTTTTACTTTCATTAAAAAACATGTGTAAAAGGTGTTAGGCATGTGCTAGATAGGAGGGACTTTTAGTCCTACATATAGACATGCCACCACCTCTTGTAAGGTACTTTTGAGAATATTGAATTAAACTTTCTGTTGAGAGAACTCAGAATTTAATTCCCTTGAAAGTCAAGTTAGAGAATCCCAAAGGATCTCCTCTAGCCACCTTCCATCTCACGTTATCATTCTCTCATTTTCCATTATCAGATTCTCTCTCCTCCATACCATCCATCTCACGCCACTATCACCAATTGATAGCTTCCTCGTGGCTTGCATCAGATCTACTGCCACGCGTGCCTTATTCCCTCGCGAGTTCCGTCAGCACAATACCACATCTTCATTTCGCGAAACCTTCCTCTACGTTCTCTCTCGATAGCTCTCTTCCACCACGAACCACATCCTTCCCGCAGACCTCCCCGTAAATCACTTCCACCGTTCAAATCCGCTTCCGCATCAAACCCTAGGTTTTCCACCGAACAAACTCCAATCCTAGGGTTCCTAGTTCTCCGCTGCCTCATCTGTTTCTCCTTGGCAGAATCGTTTCTTCAACTGCTTCTCGGTACTTCAAGCTCCATGCGAATCTCCGATTTCCCTCCTTCAAGCTGATGTGCCTCGAACCGAAAGCTATCAGAAGTGGAGGAAGCGGAGGAAGTGGTCGAAGTGACGAACTTGAAGAAGTGGAGGAAGTGGAGGAAGTTGAGGAAGTGGACAAAGTAGACGAAGTGGAGCAAGTGGAGCAAGTTTACGAAGTGGAGGAAGTGGAGGAAGTTGACGAAGTGGACGGAGTTGACGAAGGGGACAAAGTGGAGGAAGTGGAGGAAGTGGAAGGAAGAGGACGAAGTGGACGAAGCGGAAGAAGCGGACGAAGTTCAGGACGTTGACGAAGTGGACGAAGTGGACGAACTGAGCGAAGAGGACGAAGTGGGCGAAGAGGACGAAGTGAACGAAGCAGACGAAATGGAAGAAGTGGACGATGTTGACGAAGTACAGGAAGCGGACGAAGTTGACGACGTGGAGAAAGTGGACGAAGTGGAGGAAGTGAAGGAAATGGACGAAGTGGAGGAAATGGACGAAGTGGATGTAGAGGAGGAAGTGGAGGAAGTTGAGGAAGAGTACGAAGTGACGAAGTGGAACAAGTGGAGAAGTGGTGCAAGTTTGACGAAGGGAAGAAGAAGACGAAGTGGAGGAAGAGGAGGAACATGAAGAAGAGGACGAACTAGCAGAAATGGACGAAGTGGAGGAAGTGGAGGAAGTTGCGAAGTGGATGAAGGGACTTAGTTGAGGAAGAGGACTAAGTGGACAAAGTGGAAGAGTGGAGGAAGTTGACGAAGTGTACGAATTGGACGAAGTTGACAAAGTTGACGAAGTGGACGAAGTGGAGGAGGTGGACGAAGTGGAGAAAATGAAGGAAGTGGACAAAGTGAACGAAATGGAGGAAGTTGACGAGTCGAGGAAGAAAGGAAGTGGACGAAGTGGAGGAAGTGGACGACGTGGAGGAAGCAGAGGAAGTGGAGGAAGTGGACGAAGTGGACAAAGTCGACGAACTGGAAAAGTGGAGAAGTGGAGGAAGTTGAGGAAGTGGACGAAGTGGAGGAAGTGGACGAAGTGGACAATGTGGACGAAGTGGGGAAATTGACGAAGTGGAGGAAGTGGAAGAAGTGGAGGAAGTGGTTGAAGTGGACGAACTGGAAGAAGTGGAGGAAGTGGAGGAAGTGGAGGAAGTGGACAAAGGGGACGAAGTGGAGGAAGTCGAGGAAGTGGAGGAAGTGGAGGAAGTTGATGAAGTGGAGGAAGTGGAGAAAGTTGACGAAGTTGACGAAGTTTAGAAGTGGACGAAGTAGACGAAGGGGACGAGGTGGAGGAAGTGAACGAAGTTGATGAAGTGGAGGAAGTGGACGAAGTTGAGAAAGTGGAGGAAGTCGACGAAGAGGAGGAAATTGACCAAGTGGACGAAGTAGGAAGTGGAGGAAGTTGACGAAGAGGAAGTGGACGATGGGGACGAAGTGGAGGAAGTGGAGGAAGTGGAGAAAGTGGAGGAAATGGAAGAAGTCGAGGAAGTGGACGAAGTGGTCGAAGTGGACAAAGTTGACGAAGTGGGCGAAGTGGACGAAGTGGACAAAGTGGACGAAGCGGTCAAAATGTAAGAAGCGGACGAAGTTGACGAAGTGGAGGAAGTGGAGGAAGTGGAAGAAGTGGAGGTAGTGGAGGATGTGGTCGAAGTGGAGGAAGTTACGGAAGTGGACAAAGTGGGCAAAGTTGAGGAAGTGGAGGAAGTTGACGAAGTGGAGGAAGTGGAGGAAGTGAGGAAGTGGAAGAAGTGGAGGAAGTGGAGAAGTGGTCGAAGTGGACGTACTGGAAGAAGTGGAGAAGTGGAAAGTTGGGGAAGTGGACAAAGTGGACGAAGTGGACGAAGTGGACGAAGTGGAGGAGGTGGAGGAAGTGGAGGAAGTGGAGGAAGTGGAGGAAGTGGACGAAGTGGAGGAAGTTGACGAAGTGGACGAAGTGGACGAAGTGGACGAAGTGGGCGAAGTGGTCGAAGTGATTGAAGTGGACGAAGTTGACGGAGCGGGCGAAGTGGACGAAGCGGACGAAATGGAAGAAGTGGACGAAGTGGTCGAAGTGACGAAGTGGACGAAGTGGACGAAGTTGACGAAGCGGGCGAAGTGGACGAAGCGGAGGAAGTTGAAGACGTGGAGGAAGTGGAGGAAGTGGACGAAGTGGACGAAGTGGGCGAAGTGGAGGAAATTGACGAAGTGGACGAAGTTGAGGTAGCGGAGGAAGTGCACGATAGGGATGAAGTGGAGGAAGTCGAGGAACTGGAGGAAGAGAACGAAGTAGATGAAGTGGTCGAAGTGGACGAAGTGGACGAAGTGGGCGAAGTGGACGAAGCGAACGAAATGGAAGAAGTGGACGAAGTTGACGAAGTGGACGAAGCGGACGAAGTTGACGAAGTGGAGGAAGTGGACGAAGTGGAGGAAGTTGTCGAAGTGGACGAACTAGAAGAAGTGAAGGAAGTGGAGGAAGTTAAGGAAGTTGAGGAAGTGGACAAAGTGGAGGAAGTGGAGGAAGTGGACGAAGTGGACGAAGTGGACGAAGTGGACGAAGTGGAGGAAGTAGAGGAAGTGGAGGAAGTGGAGGAAGTTGACGAAGTGGACGAAGTGGACGAAGGGGACAAAGTGGAGGAAGTGGAGCAAGTGGAGGAGGAGAACGAAGTGGACGAAGTGGAGGAAATGGAGGAAGTGGACGAAGTGGATGAAAGAGAGGAAGTGAAGGAAGTTGAGGAAGAGGACGAAGCGGACGAAGCGGACGAAGAAGACGAAGTAGAGGAAAGGAGGAAGAGGAGGAAGAGGAGGAAGAAGACAAAGTGGACGAAGCAGAAGAAGTGGACGAAATGGAGGTAGTGGAGGAAGCTGACGAAGTGGACGAAGTTGAGGAAGTGGACGAAGTGGACGAAGTGGAAAAAGTGGAGGAAGTGGACGATGTGGAGGAAGTGGACGAAGTGGAGGGGGTGGACGAAGGGGAGGAAATGGAGGAAGTGGACAAAGTGAACGAAATGGAGGACTTGACGAAGTGGAGGAATTGGAGGAAGTTGACGAAGTGGAGGAAGTGGACAAAGTTGACGAAGTGCAGGAAATGGAGGAAGTGGAGGAAGTGGAGGAAGTGGACGAAGTGGTCGAAGTGGAGGAAGTAGAGGAAGTGGACAAGTGGAGGAAGTGGGGGAATTGAGGAAGTGGAGGAAGTGGACGAAGTGGAGGATGTGGACGAAGTGGACCAAGTGGACGAAGTGCACGAAGTGGACGAAGTGGACTGAGTGGAGGAAGTTGAAGAAGTGGACAAGGATGACAAAGTGGACGTAGTGGAGGAAGTGGAGGAAGTGGATGAAGTGTAGGAAGTGAACGAAGTGGATGAAGTGGACGAAGTTGATGAAGTGGAGGAAGTGGACGAAGTGAACGAAGTTGACGAAGTGGAGGAAGTGGAGAAGTTGACGAAGTGGACGAAGTGGACGAAGTGGACGAAGTGCACGAAGTTGACGAAGTGGACGAAGTGGACGAAGTGGACAAAGTGGAGGAAGTTGAGGAAGTGGAGGAAGTGGAGGAAGTGGAGGAAGTGGACGAAGTTGAAGAAATGGACGAAGTGGAAGAAGTGGAGGAAGTGGAGGAAATGGAGGAAGTGGAGGAAGTTGAAGAAGTGGACGAAGTTGACGAGGTGGAAGAAGTGGAGGAAGTGAAGGAAGCGGACGGAGTTGACGAAGTGGAGGAAGTGGTAGAAGTGGACGAAGTGGTGGAAGTCGAGGAAGTGGACGAAGTGGAGGAAGTGGATGAAGTGGAGGAAGTGGACAAATTGGAGGAAGTGGAGGAAGTTGACGAAGTGGACGAAATGGACGAAGTGGAGGAAGTTGACGAAGTGGAGGATGTGGAGGAAGTTGAGGAAGCAGAGGAAGTTGACGAAGTGGACGATGGGGACGAAGTGGAGGTAGTGGACGAAGTTGACGAAGTGGAGGAAGAGGACAAAGTGGAGAAAGTGGATGAAGTGGAGGAAATTGACGAAGTGGACGAAGTTGAGGAAGTGGAGGAAGTGGAGGAAATGGAGGAAGTGGAGGAAGTGGAGGAAGATGACGAAGTTGAAGAAGTGTAAGAAGTGGACGAAGTGGAGGAAGTGGAGGAAGTGTAGGAAGTGGACAAAGTAGAGACGTGGACGAAGTGGATGAAGTTGACGAAGTGGTAGAAGTGGAAGAAGTGGAGGAAGTTGAAGAAGTGGACGAAGTTGACGAGGTGGAAGAAGTGGAGGAAATGAACGAAGCAGAAGGAGTTAACGATGTGGAAGAAGTGGTTGAAGTGGAGAAAGTCGAGGAAGTGGACGAAGTGGACGAACTGGAGGAAGTGGACAAAGTGGAGGAAGTGGAGGAAGGTGACGAAGTGGACGAAGTTGAGGATGTGGAGGAAGTGGAGGAAGTGGAGGAAGTTGAGGAAGCGGAGGAAGTTGACGAAGTGGACGAAGTGGACGATGGGAACGAAGGGGACGAAGTGGAGGAAGTGGACGAAGTGGACGAAGTTGACGAAATTGACGAAGTGGACGAAGTGGAGGAAGTGGATGAAGTTGACGAAGTGGACAAAGTGGAGAAAGTGGAGAAAGTGGAGGAATAGGACGAAGTGGGCGAAGAGGAAGAAGTGGAGGAAGTGGTGGAAGTGGAGGATGTGGAGGAAGTTGACGAAGTGGAGGAAGTGGAGGAAGTTGACGAAGTGGACGAAGAGGTCGAAGTGGTCGAAGTTGACGAAGTGGGCGAAGAGGACGAAGTGGACGAAGCGTACGAAGTGGAAGAAGTGGACGAAGTTGGCGAAGTGAAGGAAATGGACGAAGTGAAGGAAGTGGAGGAGTGGACGAAGTGGACGAAATGGAGGAAATTGACGACGTGGACGAAGTGGAGGAAGTGGAGGAAGTTGAGGAAGAGGACAAAGTGAACGAAGTGGAAGAATTGGATGAAATGGAGGAAGTGGAAGAAGTTGAAGAAGTGGACGAAGTGGAGGTAGTGGAAGAAGTGGAGGAAGTTGACGAAATGGACGAAGTGGAGGAAGTTGACGAGGTGGATGAAGTGGACGATGGGGACGACGTGGACGAAGTGGAAGAAGTGGAGGAAGTTGAGGAAGTGGAGGAAGTGGAGGAAGTGGCGAACTTGACGAAGTGGACGAAGTGGGCGAAGTGGACGAAGCGGACGAAGTGGAAGAAGTGGAGGAAGTGGAGGAAGTGGAGGAAGTGGAGGAAGTTTACGAAGTGGACGAAGAGGTCGAAGTGGACGAAGTGGAAGAGGTGGAGAAAGTGGAGGAAGTGGAGTAAGTGGACGAAGTGGACGAAGTGGGGGAACTGGACGAAGTTGACGAAGTGGAAGAAGTGGATGAAGAGGCCGAAGTGGACGAAGTGGAGGAAATGGAGGAAGGTGACGACGTGGAGGAAGTGGAGGAAGTCAACAAAGTGGAGGAAGTTTACGAAGTAGACGAAGTGAAAGTAGAGGTCGAGGTGGACGAAGTTGACGATGTTGCCGAAGTCGGCGAAGTGGAGGAAGTGGAGGAAGTGGTGGAAATGGAGGAAGTGGAGGAAGTGGAGGATGTGGAGGAAGTTGACGAAGTGGAGGAAGTGGAGGAAGTGGAGGAAGTGGAGGAGGTGGACGAAGTGGAGGAAGTGGAGGAAGTTGACGAATTTGACGAAGTGGAGGAAGTGGAGGAAGTGGAGGAAGTGGAGCAAGTTGACGAAGTGGACGAAGTTGACGAAGTGGACGAAGTGGAGGTGGTGGATGAAGTGGAGGAAGTGGAGGAAGTGGACAAAGTGAACGAAATGGAGGACGTTGACGAAGTGGAGGAATTGGACGAAGTTGACGAAGTGGAGGAAGTGGACGATGTTGACGAAGCGGAGGAAGTGGAGGAAGTGGAGGAAATGGACGAATTGGACGAAGTGGAGGAAGTGGACGAAGTAGAGGAAGTGGAGGAAGTAGAGGAAGTGGAGGAAGTGGAGGAAGTGGAGGAAGGGGACGAAGTAGACGAAGTAGACCAAGTGGACGAAGTGGACGGAGTGGAAGGAATGGAGGAAGTGGAGGAAGTTGAAGAAGTGGACAAAGATGACGAAGTGGACGTAGTGGAGGAATGGGCGAAGTGGAGGAAGTGTAGGAACTGAACGTGAGTGGACGAAGTGGACGAAGTGGACGAAGTTGACGAAGTGGAGGAAGTGGAGGAAGTGGACGAAGTTGACGACGTAGAGGAAGTGGACGAAGTTGACGAAGTGGACGAAGTTGAAGAAGTGGACGAAGTGGAGGAAGTGGAGGAAGTTGAGGAAATTGAGGAAGTGGAGGAAGATGACGAAGATGAATAAGTGGAACGTGAACGAAGTGTAGGAAGTGGACAAAGTAGAGGACGTGGACGAAGTGGATGAAGTTGACGAAGGTGTAGAAGTGGAAGTTGACGAGGAAGTTGAAGAAGTGGACGAAGTTGACGAGGTGGAAGAAGTGGAGGAAATGATGGAAGCGGACGGAGTTGACGAAGTGGAGGAAGTGGTAGAAGTGGACGAAAGTGGAAGAAGTAGAGGAAGTGGACGACGTGGACGAAGTGGAGGAAGTGGAGGAAGTCAACGAAGTGGAGGAAGTTTGCCAAGTGGACGAAGTGGACGTAGAGGTCGAAGTGGACGATGTTGACGAAGTGGGCGAAGTGGAGGAAGTGGAGGAAGTGGAAGAAGTGGTCGAAGTGGACGAACTGGAAGAAGTGGAGGAAGTGGATGAAGTTGAGGAAGTGGACAAAGTGGAGCAAGTGGAGAAAGTGAGGAAGTTGAAGAAGTGGAGGATGTGGAGGATGTGGAGGAAGTTGACGAAGTGGAGGAAGTGGAGGAATTGACGAAGTGGAGGATGTGGAGGAAGTGGAGGAAGTGGAGGAAGTGGAGGAAGTTGAGGAAGCGGAGGAAGTTGACGAAGTGGACGATGGGGACGAGGGGGACGAAGTGGAGGAAGTGGACGAAGTTGACGAAATTGACGAAGTGGAGGAAGTGGACGAAGTTGACGAAGTGGACGAAGTTGACGAAGTGGACGAAGAGGACTAAGTGGAGAAAGTGGTTTAAGTGGAGGAAATTGACGAAGTGGACGAAGTGGATGAAGTTGAGGAAGTGGAGGAAGTGCACGATGGGGACGAAGTGGAGGAAGTCGAGGAACTCGAGGAAGAGGACGAAGTGGATGAAGTGGTCGACATGGACGAAGTAGGCGAAGTGGACGAAGCGGACGAAATGGAAGAAGTGGACGAAGTTGACGAAGTTGACGAAGTGGAGGAAGTGGAGGAAGTGGATGAGGTGGAGGAAGTGAAGGAAGTGGAGGAAGTAGAGGAATTGGAGGAAATGGACGGAATGGAGCAAGTGAAGGAAGTTGACGAAGTGGAGGAAGTGGAGGATGTGGCGGAAGTGGAAGAAGTGGAGGAAGTGGAGGAAGTGGTCTAAGTGGACGAACTGGAAGAAGTGAAGGAAGTGGAGAAAGTTGAGGAAGTTGAGGAAGCGGACAGAGTGGAGGAAGTAGAAGAAGTGGAGGAAGTGGAGGAAGTTGACGAAGTGGACGAAGTGGAGGAAGTAAAGGAAGTGGAGGAAGTTGACGAAGGGGACGAAGTGGATGAAGGGGACAAAGTGGAGGAAGTGGAGCAAGTGGAGGAAGAAAACGAAGTGGACAAAGTAGAGGAAATGGAGGAATGAGAGGAAATGGAGGAAGTGGACGAAGTGAGGAAGTGGATGAAGTAGAGGAAGTGGAGGAAGTTGAGGAGAGGACGAAGCAGACGAAGAGGACGAAGTGGAGGAAGAGGAGGAAGAGGAGTGATAACAGTTGAAAAACTGTTATTTTCATGCTTAAAAGTGATACTAAAAGCAACCTTTAGACTTAGAAACTAGCTTGAAATCATGCATTTTGTTTATATTTTCAGAAATAAGAGAGCTGGACAGGTTTATGCTTGATTTGAGTGTTTTTGTGCAGGTTTTGAGGTGAATTTGGTGAAAGAAGTGAAGAATGAGAGAGAGGACATTAGAAAAGACAAGAAAGAGTGCAAAAAGGAGAAGTCGAAGGCACCGCTCAGCGGCAAACTACCGCTGAGCGGCACTCAAGAGGTGACGTTGGAACCGCTGAGGGGCAAATGGCCGCTGAGGGGAAGAAAGAAGACGCGTAACCACCGCTGAGCGGTAAATGGCGCTGAGCGGCACTTTTTGGGCTTGGACTTTTATAATCTTTTGTAACTCTAGATTAGTATTAAGGGCTTGCACGTCCTTTAGTTAGGTATCTTTGGCAGAAACGAGGCAAACACTCTCTCTTCACCCCTTTGAAGGAGGATCTTGGATGCTCAGGCTACCTCTTCACCTTTATTGGGTTTATTCTTTCATACTTTCATTGTTATTCATCTAGGTTCACCATGAATATGGTGAACTAAACCTTGTATGTTTGTTGGGGAATCAATGTAATCTCTTGAAGCTCTCATATATGGATTTGTTGAATACATCTTTGAATTAAGACATATGCTTTCTTTTCATCATTAGTTAGGGTTTTTCCTCTTTGCTCAATGCTTGCATTGTTTAACTCATTCTAATGCATGATTATTGGTTTTGTTGATACGGACACGTACGGGGAAATCTAGATCCGGGGAATTTCTCCCAATATTTTACTGACAATATTATATTGGTTGCCTTAAGCTCCTGCAGTAATGAACTAATCATTAGGAATGCTAGGAATTGTATGAACTATTTGATTAGGGAGAAGCCATCTAGAATGGTACATTAGTGAGTGGCATTAACAATGATGATTTGAATGTTGAATTCCTAAAATATATGAGAGTGGATGAGATGAAATTGACCCCCAACAACATATTCATTCATATATTCCATTGAAAGTGTTTATCTTTTTCTTTGCCATTGATCAATTCATGCATACATGTTTATTTTCTGTCTTGCATTTAAACCCAAATATTTCGTTTGTAAGTCTTAGTTAATCAAGAAACCACATAACTAAACTAGGCCGTGAGTCCTTTGGGAAGAACGATACTTGGTCTTACCAAGTTTTATTACTTGAACGATTCGGTCATACTTGCCGATTGTGAAACAAGTTTGTGACATCATATTTTGGTGCTTACAAATTTGTCCATCAAGTTTTTGGCGCCGTTGCCGGGGACTCGTGGTTTAACTGGTTAATTTGTGTGATTATTGATTATCTTTGACTTATTTTTTTATTTTTAATTTAAATTTCGAATTTTTTTAATTTTATTTTATTTTTCTGTTTATATTTTTCAGTTTGTATTTTATTTGATTTTATTTTATTTTTCTGTTTTCTGTTTTTCTGTTTTTTCTATTTTTATTTTCTGTTTTTTATTTTTCGGTTTTTATTTGATTTGATTTTATTTTAGGTTAGATTAGATTAGATTTTTTTTTTTGGTTAGATTTTATTTTTATTTTTTTAGATTAGATTTTATTTTTTTATTAGATTTTATCTTTTTATCTTTTTAGGTTAGATTTTATTTTATTCTTATTCTATCTTTTAGGTTAGGTTAGATTTTATTTTATTTTATCTTTTAGATTAGATTTTATTTTTTAGATTAGGTTTTATTTTATTTGATTCTATCTTCTAAATCTCTTATCTTCTTATATCTTTTCAATCTTTATTTTCTTTTCTCTATCTTTTTGTGCTAACAATTGTTTTTAGGGTTTTGTGCCTAATGTCTGCAGAATGCAATTTGGTCAAGAGTTTAATATAGGGGCACTCAATTCTACCAAAGTAATCTCAACCAATGGTGGGAACCTCACTCAAGCATGGATCAAAGCCAATTTTGGCAAGCTGCTGGACAATTTGAGAACCAACCACAACAACAATGGCAGCAACAACCCTTTCTATCAGGAAGTTTGGATAGGTTGGAGGACACCCTTCAACGATTTTTGAAAAATTCCGACTCTACTCAGAAAAGCATTGAAGAATCATGTAAAAGAATGGAGATGCAACTTCGTCACATTAGTCAGATATTAAATGATGATGTTAATACTGATGTTAACCTTAAGGAGGAAGGGCAAGTCATTATCACTGAAAGTGACAAGATTCTTGATGAGGAAAAATTAGAGGGAGATGAGGAAAGGGTAGAGAGAAAAGAGAAAGAAGAGTTGAGTGAGAAAGATAAAGATGAAGAAAAAGAAAAAGAATTGGTTGAGAGAAAAGAGAAAGAAAATTTGTGTGAAGATAAAGAAGTTGAGGAGAAAAAGAGAAAGGAAGAAAAAAATAAAAGAAGAGAAAAAGAGAAAATTTAGGGAGAGAAAAAGGAAGAAAAAGAAGATGAGAGGAAAGAAGAAGAAATCACATGAAAAATCACATCCTCATCTAAAGAAGAATCATAGGAAGGAAAAGAAATTTAAGTGCTTTATGGAAATCTTCAAGAAATTGGAGATTAAAGTTCCTATGATTGAGACATGCAACAGGTTCCTGGTTTGATCAAATTTCTGAAGAAGTTCAGTAGGAAGAAGAAGAAAAAGAAGAAGGAACTTGAGCTTTACTGGGTCAAGCTAATGACATTAAAAGAGCGCTTGCTGGGAGGCAACCCAGTGAATTTAAAAACTTTTGATTTGGTTTTGTAATTTTTAATTTGTGAACATTAGTTTTGTAAATATTTTTGTTGGATCCAGCATCTACTGAAGGATGTTAGGTTTGTAACACCTACTGATGGGTGTTGGTGAGAAATTTTGCACCTACTGATGGGTGCTGGTAAGTTGAAACACCTACTGATGGGTGTTGGTGGATTTGGGTCAGGCTCGTGACGTTAAACAAGCGCTACCTGGGAGGCAACCCAGTTGATTGATTGTTTTCTGTTTGTTTATTTTAGTTAGGGTTTGCATAAGCATTTTTAACATTGAATTGCAGGGAACCTATGAGGGGTATGCTAGGAAGGCACGTAGGTCAAGAAAAGAAGGAGAAGGGCACATCACGAAAGTGCCGCTGAGCGGCATTACCGCTGAGCGGTACTATCGCAGATGGGCTTAAGTTCCCCTTAGCGGAACCCGAGCCCATTGGGGTATTTTTAAACCCTAAGCTGCGCGTTTTTACACTCTTTCAAGTTCTTCCTGCATAAACACTTCCACACCTCTTCTCCTAGGTTTTCCACATCTTTTACTCTTCCCTCTTTAGAAATTTCTCTTCCACTCACTTTTAACTAGTGTGCCATCAAAGTTTGGGGTTGGAAGAGAGCATTCTAGTTTGGAAGCATTCTCATATCATCTAGCATCTCCACCCAAGTAAGTAAAATGCATTTTGTTCATTCTAGGGTTCTTGAATTGAATGTGATTGTCAAAGCATGAATATTTAGGGGTTTTATTTCTATGCATGATTTGATGATATATTTGATGTTTGAACCGATTAAACTGCTTGATTATGAACTGGAAAACTGAAAATTGCATTTGGGTGGAGTTAGGACTTTAAAAAGAGATTTGCAAAAATCTGCAGATCACCGCTGAGCGGCATTTACCGCTGAGCGGCACTCTGCCAGATTTGTTTTTTCTGGTTTTTGCGTGTTTGAATGTGGCACTGGTGGCGCTGAGGGGAAATTCTGGCCCTCAGCGGTGGTTTAGCTTCAAAGGAGTTTGTTTGTGTTTACTAATGATTAACATCATGTTCTGTGGTTTTGGATTTATGTTTGAATGCAGGAATGGCATCCTCTTCAGGAAAGAGATTGAAAACCATGGCAACCAAGAGAAAGGAAAAGGAACCAGAGCAGCCCCATAATGGCAGGTTCCTCTCTAGGAAACATGAGAAGCACTTTAGGGTGGTTCAGGACAGGAGACTTCTAATGGAGAGAAAGGTTGGAATGATACCTAACTTTGCTCCTCAATTTGGAGAGCAAGTGTTAGGGAATGATTGGGGAAGCTAGCCACTTATCCATCACCTGCCAACATAGCTGTGGTGAAAGAATTCTACACCAATGCAAAGAAGATTGGTGATTATCCAGCTGAGAATTATTTGGGCTATGTTAGAGGCCATGCTATCAGGTATGATCCTGACTCCATCAATAACTTTCTGGATACTGTGTGGGCTGGTGAGCAATGCCAGTTTGCTCTTAGCATGGAGGAAGGTGCTGACTTTGAGGATGTTGAGAGAGTATTGTGCATACCTGGAGGACACTTCCAAAGGAATAGATCTGGCTCAGTGGTTAATTAGGAGGACAGATTTGACTCCTCTTGCAAAGTATTGGATGGCATTTTCTCATGCCAACATTCAGCCATGTTCACATGTGTCAGATATTACTCTCAGCAGGGCACTATCATCTACTGTGCTATCAGAAACTTGAATGTTAATATTGGGCAGGTGATAGCTGATGAGATTAGTGTGTGTGCTAACACCTCAAACAACAAAGCACCACTGGGACATCCTTCTTTGATCACTCACCTTTGCAAGCTAGCTGGGGTGGACACTTCTGTTCCACCATTTGAGAGGCCAAGAAAAGCTATAGATGAGGCCTATTACAGACAGTACTGTGGAGGTGAGGAGGCAGCCCAGCCAGTGCCACCACGCCAGGCTCGTAGAGAGAGAAGGCCAGCACAGAGCAGGACTTCTGCTGATACTCATGAGGCAGAACCATTCCAGATGAGGGACATGTATATGTCTCTTATAGGTGCTCAGTTGCAGTCCATCCACAGAGGGCAGGTGGCCACGGCTGAGATGATAGTGGGGATGTATGATACCCCTCCAGCACACAGGTGGACTATGGATGAATTCCATAATGTGGTAGCTTGGCCAGAAGAACCAGTATATGGAGGAGCTGAGCAGCTGAAGCTTCAGCCCGAGATATGGAGAAGATGAAGCTGAGGAGGAGGATGCATTTGATGAAGATGATGATGAAGAGGAAGAGGAAGATACAGAGAGCTCGGACTGATGAGGAGCTGAGATAGCATTTACTGATGAATGCTATCATATGATTATGCTTTTGTGGTTTAAGTTTTCTGAACTTATTTGTTTTTGTTTTTAGATTAGGGTTTGATGTACTCTATTGAACACCTGGTTTTTTGTGATGGTTTGCTATTAACTGTGATTGTGTGATAAGTAATGCTGATGATGCTTATTGATTGATTGATGTTGAGATGATGTGCACATTAAAATGCTTATACAGGTGATTCACAAGCTTTGTGAACAAATGCATAATATCATGATTGTGATTGTGAAATTAAGCAGGATGTGCATGTCAAATGTGAATGAGCTTATATGTGAGGTTTTGAGCTCCAGAGTTGTTATTGTTGAATGCTATTACTTTGAAAGCATGAATGACTTTGCCCAGGTTTTCTATGATTGAATCAATTGCTTGTTTTGCATCATATGATCAAAGGCCGTGTTTTTGAAACCCTTTTTATTGGCCAAATTCATAAAGTTAGCCTTCTAAAAGAGAACACGTTGTGTTCTATCCTTTGAACCCTTAGCCTTAAATATACACTGAACACCCTTGATTGAAAATCTTTACCTTGAGTTAAGTAGAAGATCTTGTGTGGTATTGTTAAATGTTCAAGTTTGGGGTTATTGGGGAAACATGAAAAAGGAAAAAGCATTGAGCTAAGCTAAAAAGTAAGAATATGCAAAGAAAAGAAAAGAAAAAGAAGCAAAGCTCAATGCAAATGCAAAAGCAAAGGCAAAAGAAAGTTGGGAATGAATAAGAAGATTGTGTTGTTATGATTCTCTTAACTCAAGGATTTTGTGATCCAGAAAAACCAATTTTCTTGTTAGCCCAGCCACATTATAAGCCATTGAAAAGTCCTTGTGATGATGCATGCTTGTGAATGTATTTGATTGTGGTTAAATGAAAGGCAAAGTTGATTCATGTGACATTGTGATAGTGGAGTGAATGAGTGAAACACTTTACCTCTTATACACTTGTGTGTTGAGTGAAACACTTTACCTAGTGAGGAAATATTCCATAAGCACATGAACATCCATGCTTAATTGATTGATCATTCATGAAAAATAGCATTTGTTGGAATTTAAATGACTTTGTGAACACTAAAGCATGTGCACATCTTGATTGAACTCTTGGTCTAAGTTTGAGTGAAGTTATTACTTATCTTGAAAAGAGGATTTTGAATGAGTGAACCATCATATGAATTGGTTGGAGATGGAGTTACATTTTATTTGCTTGAGGACAAGCAAAGTTCTAAGTTTGGGGTTGTGATAACAGTTGAAAAACTGTTATTTTCATGCTTAAAGTGATACTAAAAGCAACCTTTAGACTTAGAAACTAGCTTGAAATCATGCATTTTGTTTATATTTTCAGAAATAAGAGAGCTGGACAGGTTTATGCTTGATTTAAGTGTTTTTGTGCAGGTTTTGAGGTGAATTTGGTGAAAGAAGTGAAGAATAGAGAGAGGACATTAGAAAAGACAAGAAAGAGTGCAAAAAGGAGAAGTCGAAGGCACCGCTCAGCGGCAAACTACCGCTGAGCGGCACTCAAGAGGTGACGTTGGAACCGCTGAGGGGCAAATGGCCGCTGAGGGGAAGAAAGAAGACGCGTAACCACCGCTGAGCGGTAAATGGCGCTGAGCGGCACTTTTTGGGCTTGGACTTTTGTAATCTTTTGTAACTCTAGATTAGTATATAAGGGCTTGCACGTCCTTTAGTTAGGATCTTTGGCAGAAACGAGGCAAACACTCTCTCTTTCACCCCTTTGAAGGAGGATCTTGGATGCTCAGGCTACCTCTTCACCTTTATTGGGTTTATTCTTTCATACTTTCATTGTTATTCATCTAGGTTCACCATGAATATGGTGAACTAAACCTTGTATGTTTGTTGGGGAATCAATGTAATCTCTTGAAGCTCTCATATATGGATTTGTTGAACATCTTTGAATTAAGACATATGCTTTCTTTCATCATTAGTTAGGGTTTTTCCTCTTTGCTCAATGCTTGCATTGTTTAACTCATTCTAATGCATGATTATTGGTTTTGTTGATACGGACACGTACGGGGAAATCTAGATCCGGGGAATTTCTCCCAATATTTACTGACAATATTATATTGGTTGCCTTAAGCTCCTGCACTCATGAACTAATCATTAGGAATGCTAGGAATTGTATGAACTATTTGATTAGGGAGAAGCCATCTAGAATGGTACATTAGAGAGTGGCATTAACAATGATGATTTGAATGTTGAATTCCTAAAATATATGAGAGTGGATGAGATGAAATTGACCCCCAACAACATATTCATTCATATATTCCATTGAAAGTGTTTATCTTTTTCTTTGCCATTGATCAATTCATGCATACATGTTTATTTTCTGTCTTGCATTTAAACCAATATTTCGTTTGTAAGTCTTAGTTAATCAAGAAACACATAACTAAACTAGGCCGTGAGTCCTTTGGGAAGAACGATACTTGGTCTTACCAAGTTTTATTACTTGAACGATTCGGTCATACTTGCCGATTGTGAAACAAGTTTGTGACATCATATTTTGGTGCTTACAAATTTGTCCATCAAGGAGGAAGAGGAGGAAGAGGACGAAGTGTACGAAGCGGAAGAAGTGGACGAAGTGGTGGAAGTAGAGGAAGGTGACGAAGTGGACGAAGTGGACGAAGTTGAGGAAGAGGACAATGTCGACGAAGTGGAAAAAGTGGAGGAAGTGGAGGAAGTTGACGAAGTGGACGAGGTTGAAGAAGTGGACGAAGTGGAGGAGGTGGACGAAGTTGAGGAAATGGAGGAAGTGGACAAAGTGAACGAAATGGAGGAAGTTGACGAAGTGGAGGAATTGGACGAAGTTGACGAACTGGAGGAAGTGGAGGAAGTTGACGAAGTGGAGGAAGTGGAGGAAGTGGAGCAAGTGAAGGAAGTTGACGAAGTGCAGGAAGTTGACGAAGTGCAGGAAGTGGAGGAAGTGGAAGAAGTGGAGGAAGTGGTCGAAGTGGAGGAACTGGAAGAAGTGAAGGAAGTGGAGAAAGTTGAGGAAGTTGAGGAAGTGGACAGAGTGGAGGAAGTAGAAGAAATGGAGGAAGTGGAGGAAGTTGACGAAGTGGAGGAAGTGAAGGAAGTAGAGGAAGGGGAGCAAGTTGACGAAGTGGACGAAGTGGACGAAGGGGTCAAAGTGGAGGAAGTGGAGGAAGTGGAGGAAGGGAACGAAGTGGACGAAGTCGAGGAAATGGAAGAAATGGAGGAAGTGGAGGAAGTGGACGAAGTGGATGAAGCAGAGGAAGTGGAGGAAGTTGAGGAAGAGACGAAGCGGACGAAGAAGACGAAGTGGAGGAAGAGCAGGAAGAGAGGAAGAGGACGAAGTGGACGAAGCGGAAGAAGTGGACGAAGTGGTGGAAGTGGAGGAAGGTGACGAAGTGGACGAAGTTGAGGAAGAGGAGGAAGTGGAGGAAGTGGAGAAAGAGGAGGAAGTGGAGGAAGTGGAGGAAGTGGAGGAAGTGGACGAAGTGGAGGAAGGGGACGAAGTGAAGGAAGTGGAGGAAGGTGACGATGTGGACGAAGTGGACGGAGTGGAAGGAGTGGAGGAAGTGGAGGAAGTGGAGGAAGTTGAAGAAGTGGACAAAGATGACGAAGTGGACGTAGTGGAGGAAGTGGACGAAGTGGAGGAAGTGTAGGAAGTGAACGAAGTGGACGAAGTGGACGAAGTTGAAGAAGTGGAGGAAGTGGAGGAAGTGGAGGAAGTTGACGAAGTAGAGGAAGTGGAGGACGTTGACGAAGTGGAGGAATTGGACGAAGTTGACGAAGTGGAGGAAGTGGACGAAGTTGACGAAGTGGAGGAAGTGGAGGAAGTGGAGGAAGTGGACGAAGTGGAGGAAGTAGAGGAAGTAGAGGAAGTGTAGGAAGTGGATGAAGTGGACGAAGTGGACGAAGTGGACGAAGTGGAGGAAGGGGACGATGTGGACGAAGTGGAGGAAGGGGACGATGTGGACGAAGTGGACGGAGTGGAAGGAGTGGAGGAAGTGGAGGAAGTTGAAGAAGTGGACAAAGATGACAAAGTGGACGTAGTGGAGGAAGTGGACGAAGTGGAGGAAGTGTAGGAAGTGAACGAAGTGGACGAAGTTGACGAAGTGGAGGAAGTGGACGAAGTTGACGAAGCAGAGGAAGTGGACGAAGTTGACGAAGTGGACGAAGTTGAAGAAGTGGACGAAGTGGAGGAAGTGGAGGAAATGAAGGAAGTGGAGGAAGTGGAGGAAGATGACGAACTTCAAGAAGTGGAAGAAGTGGACGAAGTGTGGGAAGTGGACAAAGTAAAGGACGTGGGCGAAGTGGATGAAGTTGACAAAGTGGTAGAAGTTGAAGAAGTGGAGGAAGTTCAAGAACTAGGCGAAGTTGACCAGGTGGAAGAAGTGGAGGAAGTGAAGGAAGCGGACGGAGTTGACGAAGTGGAGGAAGTGGTAGAAGTTGACGAAGTGGAGAAAGTCGAGGAAGTGGACGAAGTGGACGAAGTGGACAAAGTGGTTGAAGTGGAGGAAATTGACGAAGTGGACGAAATGGATTAAGTTGACGAAGTGGAGAAAGTGGAGGAAGTTGACGAAGTGGAGGATGTGGAGGAAGTGGAGGAAGTTGAGGAAGCGGAGGAAGTTGATGAAGTGGACGAAGTGGATGAAGTGGAAGAAGTGGACGAAGTGGAGGAAGTGGACGAAGTGCAGGGGGTGGACGAAGGGGAGGAAATGGAGGAAGTGGACAAAGTGAACGAAATGGAGGACGTTGACAAAGTGGAGGAATTGGACGAAGTTGACGAAGTGGAGGAAGTGGACAAAGTTGACGAAGTGCAGGAAGTGGAGGAAGTGGACGAAGTGGACGAAGTGGAGGAAGTAGAGGAAGTGGACGAAGTGGAGGAAGTGGGGGAATTGAGGAAGTGGAGGAAGTGGACGAAGTGGAGGATGTGGACGAAGTGGACCAAGTGGACGAAGTGCACGAAGTGGACGAAGTGGACGGAGTGGAGGAAGTTGAAGAAGTGGACAACGATGACGAAGTGGACGTAGTGGAGGAAGTGGACGAAGTGTAGGAAGTGAACGAAGTGGACGAACTGGACGAAGTTGATGAAGTGGACGAAGTGGACGAAGTGAACGAAGTTGACGAAGTGGAGGAAGTGGAGGAAGTTGACGAAGTGGACGAAGTGCACGAAGTTGACGAAGTGGACGAAGTGGACGAAGTGGACGAAGTAGACCAAGTAGACGAAGTGGACGAAGTGGACGAAGTCGACGGAGTGGAAGGGGTGGAGGAAGTGGAGGAAGTTGAAGAAGTGGACAAAGATGACAAAGTGGACGTAGTGGAAGAAGTGGACGAAGTGGAGGAAGTGTAGGAAGTGAACGAAGTGGACAAAAGTGGACGAAGTGGACGAAGTTGACGAAGTGGAGGAAGTGGATGAAGTGGACGAAGTTGACCAAGTAGAGGAAGTGGACATAGTTGACGAAGTGGACGAAGTGGAGGAAGTGGACGAAGTGGAGGAAGTGGAGGAAGTGGAGGAAGTGGAGGAAGAGGATGAAGTTGAAGAAGTGGACGAAGTGGAGGAAGTGGAGGAAATGGAGGAAGTGGAGGAAGATGACGAAGGTGAAGAAGTGGACGAAGTGTAGGAAGTGGACGAAGTGGACGAAGTTGACGAAGTGGTAGAAGTGGAAGAAGTGAAGGAAGTTGAAGAAGTGGACGCAGTTGACGAGGTGGAAGAAGTGGAGGAAGCGAAGGAAGCGGACGAAGTTAACGAAGTGGAGGAAGTGGTAGAAGTGTACGAAGTGGAAGAAATGGAGGAAGTGGACGACGTGGACAAAGTGGAGGAAGTTTACGAAGTGGATGAAGTGGACGTAGAGGTCGAAGTGGACGAAGTTGACGATGTTGACGAAGTGGGGAAGTGGACGAAGTGGAGGAAGTGGAGGAAGTGGAGGAGGTGGAGGAAGTGGAGGAAGTGGTCGAAGTGGACGAACTGGAAGAAGTGGAGGAAGTGGACGAAGTTGAGGAAGTGGACAAAGTGGAGGAAGTGGAGGAAGTTGATGAAGTGGACGAAGTGGAGGAAGTGGACAAAGTGGAGGAAGTGGAGGAAGTTGATGAAGTGGACGAAGTGGACGAAGTTGACGAAATTGACGAAGTGGAGGAAGTGGAGGAAGTGGACGAAGTGGAGGAAGTGGAGGCAGAGGACGAAGTTGAAGAAGTGGACGAAGTGGAGGAAGTGGAGGAATGGAGGAAGTGGAGGAAGATGACGAAGTTGAAGAAGTGGAAGAAGTGGACGAAGTGTAGGAAGTGGACGAAGTGGACGAAGTTGACGAAGTGGACGAAGTTGACGAAGTGGTAGAAGTGGAAGAAGTGAAGGAAGTTGAAGAAGTGGACGCAGTTGACGAGGTTGAGGAAGTGGTAGAAGTGTACGAAGTGGAAGAAATGGAGTAAGTGGACGACGTGGACAAAGTGGAGGAAGTGGAGGAAGTTTACGAAGTGGATGAAGTGGACGTAGAGGTCGAAGTGGACGAAGTTGACGTTGTTGACGAAGTGGGGAAGTGGATGAAGTGGAGGAAGTAGAGGGAGTGGAGGAGGTGGAGGAAGTGGAGGAAATGGTCGAAGTGGACGAACTGGAAGAAGTGAAGGAAGTGGAGAAAGTTAAGGAAGTTGAGGAAGTGGACAGAGTGGACGAAGTGGAGGAAGTTGACGAAGTGGACGAAGTGGAGGAAGTAGAGGAAGTGGAGGAAGTTGACGAAATGGACGAAGTGGATGAAGTGGACGAAAGGGACAAAGTGGAGGAAGTGGAGCAAGTGGAGGAAGAGAACGAAGTGGACGAAGTGGAGGAAATGGAGGAAGTGAAGGAAGTGGAGGAAGTGGACGAAGTGGAGGAAGTGGAGGCAGAGGATGAAGTTGAAGAAGTGGACGAAGTGGAGGAAGTGGAGGAAATGGAGGAAGTGGAGGAAGTGGAGGAAGATGACGAAGGTGAAGAAGTGGAGGAAGTGGACGAAGTGTAGGAAGTGGACGAAGTTGACGAAGTGGTAGAAGTGGAAGAAGTTAAGGAAGTTGAAGAAGTGGACGCAGTTGACGAGGTGGAAGAAGTGGAGGAAGCGAAGGAAGCGGACGAAGTTAACGAAGTGCAGGAAGTGGTAGAAGTGTACGAAGTGGAAGAAATGGAGGAAGTGGACGACGTGGACAAAGTGGAGGAAGTGGAGGAAGTTTACGAAGTGGATGAAGTGCACGTAGAGGTCGAAGTGGACGAAGTTGACGATGTTGACGAAGTGGGGAAGTGGACGAAGTGGAGGAAGTGGAGGAAGTGGAGGAGGTGGAGGAAGTGGAGGAAGTGGTCGAAGTGGACGAACTAGAAGAAGTGGAGGAAGTGGACGAAGTTGAGGAAGTGGACAAAGTGGAGGAAGTGGAGGAAGTGAGGAAGTGGAGGATGTGGAGGATGTGGAGGAAGTTGACGAAGTGGAGGAAGTGGAGGAAGTTGAGGAAGTGGAGGAAGTTGATGAAGTGGGACGATGGGGACGAAGGGGACGAAGTGGAGGAAGTGGAGGAAGTGGACGAAGTTGACGAAATTGACGAAGTGGAGGAAGTGGAGGAAGTGGAGGAAGTGGACGAAGAACACAAAGTGGAGAAAGTGGATGAAGTGGAGGAAATTGACAAAGTGGACGAAGTAGAGGAAGTCGAGGAAGTGGATGAGGGGGAGGAAGTAAAGGAAGTGGAGGAAGTCGAGGTAGTAGAGAAAGTGAAGGAAGTGGAGGAAGTGGAGGAAGTGGAGGATGTGGAGGAAGTGGAAGAGGTGGAGGAAGTGGAGGAAGTTGAAGAAGTGGACAACGATGACGAAGTGGACGTAGTGGAGGAAGTGGAGGAAGTGGACGAAGTGTAGGGAAGTGAACGAAGTGGATGAAGTGGACGAAGTTGATGAAGTGGAGGAAGTGGACGAAGTGAACGAAGTTGACGAAGTGGAGGAACTGGAGGAAGTTGACGAAGTGGACGAAGTGCACGAAGTTGACGAGTGGACGAAGTGGATGAAGTGGACGAAGTAGACCAAGTAGACGAAGTGGACGAAGTCGACGGAGTGGAAGGGTGGAGGAAGTGGAGGAAGTTGAAGAAGTGGACAAAGATGACAAAGTGGACGTAGTGGAAAGAAGTGGACGAAGTGGAGGAAGTGTAGGAAGTGAACGAAATGGACAAAGTGGACGAAGTAGACGAAGTTGACGAAGTGGAGGACGTGGAGGAAGTTGACGAAGTTGACGAAGTAGAGGAAGTGGACGAAGTTGACGAAGTGGACGAAGTGGAGGAAGTGGACGAAGTGGAGGAAGTGGACGAAGTGTAGGAAGTGGAGGCAGAGGACGAAGTTGAAGAAGTGGAACGAAGTGGAGGAAGTGGGAAATGGGAGGAAGTGGAGGAAGATGACGAAGTTGAAGAAGTGGAAGAAGTGGACGAAGTGTACGAAGTGACGAAGTGGACGAAGTTGACGAAGTGGACGAAGTTTGACGAAGTGGACGAAGTTGACGAAGTGGTAGAAGTGGAAGAAGTGAAGGAAGTTGAAGAAGTGGACGCAGTTGACGAGGTTGAGGAATGGTAGAAGTGTACGAGTGGAAGAAATGGAGTAGTGGACGACGTGGACAAAGTAGAGAAGTGGAGGAAGTTTACGAAGTGAATGAAGTGGACGTAGAGGTCGAAGTGGAACGAAGTTGACGATGTTGACGAAGTGGGGAAGTGGGACGAAGTGGAGGAAGTGGAGGGAGTGGAGGAGGTGGAGGAAGTGGAGAAATGGTCGAAGTGGACGAACTGGAAGAAGTGGAGAAGTGGACGAAGTTGAGGAAGTGGACAAAGTGGAGGAAGTGGAGGAATGAGGAAGTGGAGGATGTGGAGGATGTGGAGGAAGTTGACGAAGTGGAGGAAGTGGAGGAAGTTGAGGAAGCGGAGGAAGTTGACGAAGTGGCGAAGTGGACGATGGGGAAGAAGTGGAAGAAGTGGAGGAAGTGGACGAAGTTGACGAAATTGACGACTGGAGGAAGTGGACGAAGTGGAGGAAGTGGACGAAGAGACAAAGTGGAGAAAGTGGAAGAAGTGGAGGAAATTGACGAAGTGGACGAAGTTGAGGAAGTGGAGGAAGTGCACGATGGGGAAGAAGTGGAGGAAGTCGAGGAACTGGAAGAAGAGGACGAAGTGGACGAAGTGGATGAAGTGGTCGGAATGGACGAAGTGAGCGAAGTTGACGAAGTGGACGAAGTTGACGAAGTGGACGGAGCGGACGAAGTTGACGAAGTGGACGGAGCGGACGAGTTGACGAAATGGAGGAAGTGGAGGAAGTGGATGAGGTGGAGTAAGTGAAGGAAGTGGAGGAAGTGGATGAATTGGAGAAGTGGACGAAGTGGAGCAAGTGAAGGAAGTTGACGAAGTGGAGCAAGTGGAAGATGTGGAGGAAGTGGAAGAAGTGGAGGAAGTGGAGGAAGTGGTCGAAGGGACGAACTGGAAGAAGTGAAGGAAGTGGAGAAGTTGAGGAAGTTGAGGAAGTGCACCGAGTGGAGGAAGTAGAAGAAGTGGAGGAAGTGGAGGAAGTTGACGAAGTGGACGGAGTGGAGGAAGTAAGGAAGTGGGGAAGTTGACGAAGTGGACAAGAAGCGGACGAAATGGAAGAAGTGGACGAAGCGGACGAAGTTGACGAAGTGGAGGAAGTGGAGGAGTGGATGAGGGGGAGGAAGTAAAGGAAGTGGAGGAAGTGGAGGAAGTAGAGCAAGTGAAGGAAGTTGACGAAGTGGAGGAAGTGGAGGATGTGGAGGAAGTGGAAGAAGGTGAGGAAGTGGAGGAAGTGGTCGAAGTGGACGAACTGGAAGAAGTGAAGGAAGTGGAGAAAGTTAAGGAAGTTGAGGAAGTGGACAGAGTGGAGGAAGTGGAGGAAGTTGACGAAGTGGACGAAGTGAGAAGTAGAGGAAGTGGAGGAAGTTGGACGAAATGGACGAAGTGGATGAAGTGGACGAAGGGACAAAGTGGAGAAGTGGAGCAAGTGAGGAAGAGACGAGTGGACGAAGTGGAGGAAGTGGAGGAAGTGGAGGAAGTGGAGGAGGTGGAGGAACTGGAGGAAGGGGATGAATGACGAAGTAGACCAAGTGGACGAAGTGGACGATGTGGACGGAGTGGAAGGAGTGGAGGAAGTGGAGGAAGTGGAGAAGTGGAGGAAGTTGAAGAAGTGACAAAAGATGATCAAGTGGACGTAGTGGAGGAAGTGGACGAAGTGGAGTTGGGAAGTGGACGAAGTTGACGAAGTGGAGGAAGTGGAGGAATGGAGGAAGTGGACGAAGTGACGAAGTGCGCGAAGTTGGA